>NC_057861.1:450258579-450563266 GCF_019393635.1 Dromiciops gliroides | reverse complement strand
CTCAAGAACAGAATGAAAACACTATCATATTCTTTTTTCATCGGACAAATATGGTCCTGATTACCAAACCATAAAGAGGTAAAAAAGAAAGGGGCATTATAGGTCAATTTTGATAATAAATACTGATTCACAATTTTAAAAATAAAATCCTTATGAGAGGATTGTAGTAATGTATACAGAATACAATCACTTTGACCAAGCGGGAGCCATACCAATGATTAATTTTTTTTTTAAAGTATAATTAATGAAATAAATAAAGAGATAAATGAAGATTCTGCATGATTATTTCAATGTGTAATATAGGCCTCCATCAGTCGCAGATGACCATGGATTAGCGCTTTGAAGAGCCACAGGCCACAGTGTGGCTGTGCAGTCTGATACGGGAGCCGCATCCCATGTTGTATCTACCCCATGAGGAGTAGATGGAGTGTCCTCTTCAGGGCACTGGCCTGGGCAGATCAATTGGAAAACAAGCCGTTGCCCATGCAGGTTTTCCCTCTCCTCGACATTGGTGGATCCAAAGGAGAGGCAGAGCCAATACAGTTTGGCACCAATGCTGCCGCAGGAGTGCCAGAGAGATGTGATGTCCAACATCCAACTGCCCAAGGGATTCTGACTCCTGATTTTTCCTCAGGGTTAACTCCTGAAGCCTTTCACATATATGGGTATAGCCGCAAGGCAGCAGAGGTTTAAAATCAGGGTTTCCTTCCCCTAGGCAGCTTGCCTGCCAAGGCTTATGAGCCCCACCTGCCCGAAGCAACTGGTTTTAAGGTGCCAGTGACTCGCCTTCGCTCCTTCTTCTGTTAGTGGAAACGGTTCCGCCAGGAGAAGGCCAGGAGTTGGGCTTCAGTTGTCAGAGGCTATTTGAGACCCACACTATTGGAGCATTTTATAGAGAGTGGGAACTTATCCCCACTCCCACCCTGGCATGACAAACCTTTGGAACCAATATTATTTCAATAGATGAAGAAATATCCTTTGATAAAATAAGATAGGGACTGAATCTAAGATTTTATAGATTAATGAATGGATAGATAGATGATAGATAGATGGACAGATAGATATATGTTTGTACACATACATACATATATTTAATTATTTATTTGATTTATTTGATTTTTAGTTTATGGAATAAAACATTTTCCTAACATAGTGTGGTTTTTTTTAAAGGATGATTGTACATGAAATTAAGTCTATTAAGTACAACTTGCTACTTCATTTAAATATAGAATAAAGTCATCGTGTAAATTTCTTTTTTTCCCCTTTTTTCCCTACCCTCTCCCAGGTTCAAGAGATAGCTACCATTAGACATAAATATGTGTGTATACATATCTATATGCATATCTATACACATATATGTATATAAAATCATTCTATACTTGTTTCTGTTTATCACTTCTTTCTCTGGATACAAATAGCATCTCCCTTAATCTTTCCTTTGTATTTAATTTGGGTATTTAAAATATTCAGAATTACTTATTCTCTCAAAGTCATTCTTAAAACAATACTGCTGTTACCATATATAACATTCTCTTGGTTCTGCTCATTTCACTCTTCATTATTTCATGGAAGTCTTTCTATGTTTTTTCTAAGATCATCAAACTCATCATTTCTTATAACACAGCAGTATTCTATCACAACCATATACCACAACATGTTTAGCCATTCCCCAAGTGACTATTAAATTATTAATTGGGTATATAATTTTTAAAACTAGAAAGAGAATGAAGTAAAAATCCCTAATTAAACACAGGATTGGGCCTAAGATTTCTCTGGTGTGGGGAGCTCTCAGTGAAGAATTTCTTCTGCCAATATAGGTTAGTACATCCTCTTCAACTTATAGTTTTAAAAAGTTGCCCAGAGCACTGGGAGGGTAAGTGAGTTGTTCAGAATCATACAACCAGTATGTATCAAATGTAGTACTTGAACCCAAGCTTCCTAGTTCAAAGGTCAACTCTCCATCCACTAAGTTTCACTGAGCCTTATTATTGGCCCTGGCATGGTATCCTCCATGTGCCAAAACATTTGCCCTTTGTATGCACCTTAAGTACCCCAAGCTTTGCCTTTGATCCCACAGTTGAACCTTCCTGTATGTATTTTATTCTACAGCAACTTTTGAGAACAGGAAATGTCTTGTTTTTATATTTGCATCTCCAATACTAAGCATACTGCTTGACACATACTTAAGTGTTTAATAGTTGCTTTTTTACTCACTGATTCAAATACCTGGATAGACAGTCACTAATTATGGTTGTTTCTGCACCAGTATAATAAAATAACAATATTACCTGAGTTTATTTATAGATTTAGTCACATACTAATCAAACTACTGAGCAGATATTTTTTTTAAAAAAATTAGACCAAAAAAAATCATTATTCATTTGAAAGAACAAAAGGTCTAGAATCTCAAAGGAAATAAAGAGAAAAAATATAAATGAAGGAGATATAATATTACCAGATCTCAAATTGCATTTTAAGAGAGTAATCAACAAAATTATTGGTATTGATTGAAAAGAGGTAAGTAGATTAGTGAAACAGACCAGAAAAGCAAGAAATAAACACAATATTATACAGTAGTCCAGTATTTGACAAACACAAGAACTTTTAAACAACCACTGGGAAAACTGAAAGACACAATTTGGTGGAAATTAGGTTGAACACAACATCCTATAGCAAAAATATCAATAAGCTCAAAATACATAAGTAATCTGAATATAAAACACATAAAGACAAAACAGGAGAAACCAAATCATGCAACCTTCACACTCTGACTAAAAGAAGAATTCCTTTCTAAACAATGAATCATAAATGGTCAATTATTTTGAGTATATAAAAATTAAAATATTTTATAAAGATTTAATCAATGAAGATAGAATAAGTAGAATGATAGTAGAGTGAGAAAATGTTTGATTCAAATATTATGACAAAAATCTGATATCTGAAGTACAGGGAGGGGCAACTAGGTGGTGCAATAGATGAAGCAGTAGCCCTGGATTCAGGAGGTCCTAAGTTCAAATGTGGCCTCAGACGCTTGACACTTAATAGCTGTGTGACCCTGGACAAGTCACTTGACCCTCATTGCCCCACAAAAAAAACCCAAACAAATAAAAATACAGGGAATTGTTAAAAACTATAATACCAAGAGCCATTTCCCCAAAATATGTGTTAAAAAGATAAGAACCATGATTCTCAAAAAAAAACCCTCACCACACACACACACACACAAATCCACACCAATAAATCATTCAATAAGTTTGTTTTTGTTTTTGTTTTGTTTTTTTTTGTGGGGCAGCGTGGGCTAAGTGACTTGCCCAGGGTCACACAGCTAGCAAGTGTCAAGTGTCTGAGGCCGGATTTGAACTCAGGAACTCCTGAATCCAGGGCCAGTGCTTTATACACTGCACCACCTAGCTGCCCCCATTCAATAAGTATTTAAGTGCCTTCTGTGTTCCAGGCAAACTAATAGTAAGAGAAATTCACATTTTAAAAAACCCTCAGATTTCACCTTACCCTTTGGAAATTGACAAAAAAATGGAAAAAAAAAACATTTGGGAACTATCAATGGTGTGGACACTTCAGGAAGCCAAGCACACAGTTGTACTATCGGTAGATATAATTGTTCAACTTTTCTAAAGAGCAATTTGGAAATATACAATAAAAGTGACTAACACCTCCATATCTTTTATTTATTTTTTTTTTGGTGAGGCAATTGGGGTTAAGTGACTTGCCCAGGGTCACACAGCTAGTAAGTGTTAAGTGTCTGAGGCTAGATTTGAACTCAGGTACTCCTGAATCCAGGGCCAGTGCTCTATTTACTGCGCCACCTAGCTGCCCCTTCCTCATATCTTTTAACCCAAAAGTCTCACTATTGGATTATATCCTAAGAAAATCAAAATTATAACAATGGTCTTATAGAGAGAACAACATTCATAGCAGCATTCTTTATGACCATAAAGAACTGGAAGAAATGTACTAAGAAATGCAGTGTATGAGAAACCCAGAGAAATATGAGATTTCAATTAAGTGATACATAACAAACTAAGCCAAACCAAAAGAACAATATCTACTTAAACTAACAGTATATATGAAATGATCACTAAATGAAAGTAAAACTCCCAATAACTGAAAAATTAATAAAAAGTCCAGAGAAGATGAGCATGACTGGGTTTGAATATGTTATCAGATACAACCACTACATTAGATATTTTTATTTAATTGTTTCTCTTTGACATATAGGAGGATTCAATATGCATGAAGAAGAGTTAAAATTGCTTGTAACAGGAAGACAGAAGTCATCAATAAAACATAATGTATATAACATATATTTTATTATATATAAAATATATATATATGTTGTGTCTGTATGTATGGGGGGGAAGAGACAGAGACAGAGATGGAGAGAGGGGCAGAAACACAGAGAGACAGAGACAGAGAGAGAGAGAGAGAGAGAGAGAGAGAGAAATTTGATCTCCTAAGATTTCTTAACCTGTAGTGTATGAACTTTTAGTTGTTTTTTGTTTAATCTTGATAATTTTTATTGCAATTTTTTTCCTTTAGAATCTTATGTATTTTATTTTATGCATTTAAAAGTGTTATTCTGAGAAAAGGTCCATCATAGGTCTCACCAGATTGTCAATGAGGTCTCTGCCATGCACAAAAAGATTAAGACCCACTATGCTAAAGAGACCAAAATTAAAGAATTTAACGCTGATTTTCTCTGAATTCTTGGATAAATACTTCACAGATTAAAATGGTATTTGTGTTAATGAGGAACTTGGCACATAATGATTAATTCTTCAAAACTTCGATAAATAATTATTCAATTCCGCAAATATTCTAGAATATTATAGAAGATAATTGATTTTATATTAAGAATAAGGAAAGCCAAAATCAAGTCTCTATTGATGTTTTAAAAAATTATTGTGAGATTTACATGGTGTTCTTCACAGTCTTGAATGAATAATTTTTATCATACCAAGCTGCTTAAAATAATCAGTCTCATAAAACATTAATGACCTCTACTTTCTCACTCTGGTTTTATTGTGAAGCCTCCTAATTCATTTACAAAGAGGCAGAAGAAATTTTGAGATATTTACATTATTCAGTACATTCTGATATGGACACAGGACTGTCTCTGTTCTCAATCCCAAATGTGTCCAAATCAGTTGCACACTTACATTGCAAAATACATGAAATGTAGACAAGAGTAGCCAAATTTCACAGATTGAGTGAGAACTAAATGCTGAGTACATTTCCCAGTACATTTAAAATAAATTGAGCAAAAAAAAAAAGCTTAACCACCTTACATATACCACAAAACACCAAATTTAATTAACACTTCATACTATATGGGGAATACTAAATATGTTTTTTTATTATTATTTTACATGCTGGGGAAATTATTGCATAATTTACTAGCAATGAAGCCAAGAGTATGTAACAATAACAGATTATCTAGGACAAGTAGAGGGAACAAATATATTCCCTATGCACAGGTGGATAGTTGTATTGATGCCAAGTAATACGGTATTTTGTCCCCTTTTTTGGTATTTTAAACTTGCATTTTGTTGTCAGGCTCCCTGCCAATAGGCTTTGCAGGTCACACTGGAGTCTCGATAGTAATTCCAAAGGTGAGTTAATTAAGGGTTGCAGTCTGGAATGTTATCAAGCCACTAGTTAGGTATCTATCTACTTTCCATACAGGTGTGAAATATTGACAGCAAGTTTTACAAGTGTGATGACATTTTTGAATTCACTTCATTGAATATATTTTGGTGTGAGTCACACTTTAAGGGAAATCAAAACTATATTTTATTGAAGATGCTATTTAGCCACAGAAATGAATTGTGGGTTCTTCAAAAGCAAGGTATAATAGAAAACCAAGTTCTTATTATTGTTATTATAAATGTATTTTCACAAGACAGGTTTGTGACTTTCAAACAAGCCCTCTTCGTACACAGGATAGGAGGAGATTAAATGCAGATGACAAATCATTAGTTCAAGTTAGGTATGTGGGTGATAACACCTTTTATTCTAGGATACTGAAACTGATAGCTGGAGAGCTTAAGTAAATTCACATAATTACAAATATCACAGAATCTCAGAATTGGAATGGCCCTGTGAGTCCAGCTAGTCTAACTCTTCTATCTCCTCTATAGCACAACTGACAAATGGTCATTCAACATTTCTTGAAGACCTCAAATGAGGGCAAACAACGACCTCCCAAGGCATCCCATTCAACATTAGTTGCTGGTCTCTATTTGTTATTAAGTTTTTCTAAGCATCAAACCCAAATTCACCTTTTTGAAGTTTCTACCTATTTCTCCTAAGTCAGCCATGTGGGACTGAGCAAAACCAATGTAATTCCTCATCTATTTGACAGCCTTTCAAATACTTGAAAACAGCTATCATATTTGCACTAAATCTTGGTCTATTTCCTTCATCAAATAGCTATATGATATGAACTTTAAGTCCTTAACTATCCTGTCTGCATTCAGTTGGATGCTCTTCAGCTTATTTGCTTCTTTCTTAAAACATAGTGCCCAGAACTGAACATAATACTCCAGATGTGGAAGTGCCCCTTTACTGTTTTTTGTTGTTGTTGTTGTTGTTTTGTTTTGGGTTTGGGTTTTTTTTGTTCTGTTTTGTTTTTTGTTTGTTTGTTTCCAGGGCAATGAGGGTTAAGTGACTTGCCCAGGGTCACACAGCTAGTAGTGTTAAGTGTCTGAGGCCAGATTTGAACTCAGGTCCTCCTGAATCCAGGGCTGGTGCTTTATCCACTGCATCACCTAACTTCCCTCCTCTCTTTACTGTTTAAAATCCCTGTCAGTGACCTTCCTAGTATATGTAGCAAGTCCTTGGAAGGATAGGCATTTTACCTCCAGGGCATAGTTATAACTTCATAATATGTCATCCGCAAGGTAGTTTCAAATGGGTCCCAAATTTCTTCATGTATTATGTCTTTGACTTTTTTTCTGGTTTTAGAGGGAAGAAATTAATTCTTGCTAATTTATTGTGTGATCCTAGTCAACTCATTAAATCACTCAATGTCAATTCCCTTAACTACAGAATTAAGTGATTGGGCTCTATGATATCTATAGTCCTTTCTAACTTCAAAATTATTTATACTTTCTTTTTTTAATTAATAAAGTATTTTATTTTTTTCCATTACATGTAAAGATAGTTCTCAACTTTTGTTTATACAATATTTACAATTTCAGATTTTTCTCCCTCCCTCCCCTCCCTCCCCCCTCCCCTAGACAGCAGGCAATCTGATATAGGTTATATATATATATATATATATATATATATATATATATATATATATACACATAATAACATTAAACCTATTTCTGCATTAGTCATGTTATAAGAGAAGAAATCAGAGCAATGATGAAAAACCTCAAAGTGGAAAAAAAAACAACAGCATCAAAAACAAAAGAAATAGTATGGTTCATTCAGCATCTATACTCCGCAGTTCTTTTTTTTTTGGATTTGGAGATCATTTTCTATCACGAGTTCCCTGGAAATCTTCTGTGCCATTGCATTGGTGAGAAGAATATAGTCCATCACAGTAGATCAACACTCAATGTTGATGATACTGTGTACAATGTTCTTCTGGTTCTGCTCCTCTCACTCATCATCAGCTCATGCAAGACCCTCCAGGTTTCTCTGAACTCCTCCTGTTCATCATTTCTTACAGCACAATAGTATTCCATTGTATTCATATACCACAACTTGTCCAGCCATTCCCCAATTGATGGGCACCCCTCAACTTTCAATTCCTTGCCACCATGTAAAGAGCAGCTATAAAAAAATTATTTATACTTTCAAGTCCTCTTTCAAAAGGAATATTTTACTGGAATATAGCTGAGTTGAATTTCAATTCCTTTGCTTTTCCCCAAGCCAGAGAACACTTTAGTCAGAGTTAGATTACCCTCAGACAAAAATAATCTGAACTTTGTATGCTCCTATAAGAAAGTGCCAGGTGTAGTGGCACATGCTCATAATGTCTGCTCCTAGGGAGATTGGGGCTGGTGGATCACTTCAGTTTTCTAGTTCCTAGCAGCAACAGGGCTAAGACTGATTGGCTGTGTATACTAAGTCTGGCTCCCATGTGCTGAACCTCCTCAGAGTAGAGGGATAGCAGGTTCCCCAGGGAGGGCCCAAATGGCTCAGGTTAGACATAAATGCAAGTCAAAGCTTTCCTGCCAATCAGTAATAGGATGGGGTCTCTTAGTGGCCTCTGCACTTCTAACCCTTCCTGGGCAAGATCCAGTATCAAAAAAAAAAAGAGAGAGGAGGAAAGGAGAGTGAGGAATTCTGGAAATTTGCCTGTTTTGCTTTGTGGAAGTAGAAAAATGCTGGCTTCGTTGAAAATGCAAATTAACAATAAAATGGGCCATGGATAGATAAGATGAGGAAGGTTGAAAAAAAACAGAGCACATATAATTTACTAATTGAATCATCAAGCTATAAATAATTCAATTTATTACAAATTTAACTGTAGAGTAATTAAGCTAACTACATATTTACAAATATACTTACAGGTATCTTTATGTTTAAATCTAAAATCATTAAACTTACTATAAAACATAATAACTTTAATGGAAAATGACAAAATCAACTGGTCAGACCAAATTTTGCTGAAATCATATATGTGTGTATATGTATGTACATATATATACATACATACATATATACATATATATATATACACATATATATATATATATATGGTCATAGATAGATGTTAGATGATAGACAGATAGATAGATAGTTAAAAGTCTGGTGAAAAGCTTCACCATGTTTACCTAAACAGGTCATCAAATGATAGAGCACAATTCTTCACTAGTTTCATCCCCATGGGAAGCTTTTGTTTCTATGGTTTCTTGCCATAGCTTTCAAGAATCAGGAGCCACCTCTGCAGTACAATGAAGCATCACAGTAGTAATATAGTTCTTTAGTGAAGGATATTCTTTTTCTGTGATAGTTTTTATACTCCAGCACACAACATTCAATTATTATCATCGTCAATTGTATGAAATATTATATAATATGTAATACATATTTATATAATGATATAATAGCATAATTCTGTATTGATCTAAGATTTATAAAGCACTTTACATGGTATCTCATTTGATCCTGTAAAGTAGGATTGTTAGGTCCATTTCACAGGTGAGGAAACTGAGCCTGCAAGAAAGATTAAGTGAATTTCCCAGGCTCATACAGCTAGTATCTGAGGCAGAATTTGAACTCAGGTCTTATTTGACTCCAAATCCAGTGTCCTATGTCACCTAGGTATCTCACATCAAGTGCTTACTTTAAAAGAAAAAAAACTTAGAACCTGACAAAAATTTAAATTGTACATTTTTACAATCAAAATTTGGCCTTGTATCTCAACTGCCCTATGCACCAATTTTATGAGAGTTAAACTCTTGTTATTTTCCTTTCAGTGTGTTTGCTTGAGCATATCAGTTTTTGACTCTCTTAGAATATCTAAACTTCTTATTAAACTGAACCTCCACTAGAAGTGATTGAAATAAAAAAGAAAGATAGAGGGATTTCATGACTTGTGGATTTTCCCCTATGTATCTGGATGGAGAATTCACTGATTTCTTTATTTCTTGTTCTTTTCTTTTTTTAATTAGCCCCTCCCTTTTACAGATCTGTTTGGACCAACTCTTTGGTCATAATGGCACCTGTTTTCATTTTTATTTTCTTTTGTGAACTCACATGATTGATTGGTAGTGGTTTGGCCTATCCATGGTGTTTTGTTTAATGCTTTTACTATAAATTGCTAGTGTTCATTTAAAACAAATCTACAAATTAAGTGTAATCTTTGTCAGAATGTTGGAACAAGAAAAAAAACATACTGCTGTGCTCCATGAGTAAGTACTATTTCTTTATCATAATGTTTAAGCAAGCTACGAATCTTCACTTGCCATTGAAATATTTCTGTAAACCATGCAACCTTTTGCACAAAAGATAATTATGAAATAGCTAACATTCATTTGACCACAACCAATAAATAATTTATGAACTGGGTGTTTGAAATTATGCAAATGTTCTAAATACTTTTTGTTGCCTGTACATCTGAGTAAGTATGATTCAGAAGAAAGTGTGCTATGGATTAATAGATTCAACATTTAAGTGATTTGCATTTCTACAGCGTTCTTTTCTTTGCTGGCTCCTACTATCTTTAGTATCATAGCTCAGAAAACAAGCCTTGACAATACTGTCTCTAAATGTATTTGAATATCCTGGCATCCCTATTCATCAGTCTCTTTGATGCTTAAAATGTCTTTTGCTTTCTTTCCAGAACTCTTTATGAAGGCAGAGAGATATGCTTTTAGTAGAGTATCCACCAAATCATAATACACACTAAATGGAGGAAAAAAAGGACATCTTAAATATTTTATGGATGTGAGATAGCCCACAGCAGAGTTCATGCTGTAGTCAGTTCTAGAATAAGCCTACTAGATACCAAGTACTTTAGGTAGACTACTAGCATTACCAATAGCTAGTATTGGGTAAAAGCATATTAACCTCACCATACATTGTTATCGATTTATATGAAATTCTTATGGACAGAAGAATAATGATGAGAAGAATAGTTTTGCCACGATTAGAAGTAGACATCATACATATGAAATGGGAATGTGACATGGTTTGGATTACTGCAATGTATAATAGCAGATTATTTATACTCCTCAGTGTAAATATTGCCCCCAAATTTTCTTTAGAAATTTTTGAGAGGTCTAGATAGAACTTATTTTTATTTCAACTGTCACAAAGAGGGAAAGGAAGAATTGGAGATATTTTCCCTCAATAAAGATACTCAGAAGTCATAGGATCATGGCATCTAGAATTTGAACTAGAAAGGACCACAGAGGCCAATGAGTCCAACTGTTTGATTCTATAGATGAGACAATTGAGAAAAAGACCATTGAAGTGATTTGTCCAGGGTCTCAGAAATGGAAAGAGTCTGGTGCCAGATTTGAAACCAAGATTTCTTCAATTCAAATGCAGTGCCCTATTCACTATACCATGCTACGACTCAATTAAATTTCCCATTTCATAGTAAAATTATTGCACTAGATAAATGTTTGATTTTTCTACTCTACTAGAAATATTCTTTAAACCATTGGTGCCCTAATTGCTTCTCTACCCAGATGTCCCTTTTATTTCTAGCAAAGAACATTGGATAAAGGAAATATTTGAAGTTATGATCAGTTACCTTTTAAACACTGCTATTACTCCATCTTTTACCTCAATCCTTATATAGCCTTTACCTTCTGAATGGATGTTGCTTCAGACAAACTGAGACCTGGGAAAGACCTTAGCTTAAAAAGGCCAAGGTCTCCCACCACATCCAGGGCCATCTCCAGTCATCCTGATCTATATCTTGCCACTGGACTATGATAACTCTAGAGGAAAGAGTCAGGCTAATAATTTTGCACAGCTCTGCCTCACTTAAATCCAATTCATTTGCAAGTCAAGATATCATCCTCCTGATATCATTGGTCCTCTTCCAGAATTAAATAAAACAACAGCAATTCCCATATTTATTTGGGTTAATTATATTACTTCAGTCAATAAGAGGAAAAAAGCACTGGACTGAACCAGAGACTATGGATTTGTCATGGACACTATAGTATCCATTGGGTTATGTCCTCATACTTAAGGATATTATAATGGTCTGCAGTGGTAAAGAAAACTCATGTTTTCTGTAATGTTCATAATTTTTGTAAAGTATAATGCCTGGTATCTGAGTAAAAGTCTATCTTATTTCCCATTCAAAGAGTTCCTTACTCAACAATCATTGCTTAAGGTTGTTGTTGTTGTTGTTGTTTTAACCAAGATGCACAAAATTGTGACTTTTTAAAAAAGATTCTTCATTTAATAATTCCTTGTTCTATCCTCTATTTCTTATCAACATATATCATCTACTCTTTTTGACCAATATTCCTCTTTATTGTAAGTTCTTTTCCCATGTTTTCACAAGTTTGGAAGAATAAACCCACAAAGTTTTCTGGCCAAAGCAAATAGCTCATGGGCATGACAATCAGTAAAATCTATTCCATGTTTTTTCTCTCATTAAAGATCTTTCATTTCCCCCGCAATGGCAGGTAGGAAGCCTTTTGAAAAAAGTAGAAGCAGAAAAATAATTAGTAATCTTCCTTTTTGAGTTATATCACAAAGTTAATTCAACAAATTTTAATTTTTTTAATGGACTAAAGAATTCATAGGTAGCTAAGCTGTTTTGTGTAGTATCTATACAGGTAGATTTGGAATGTAATCCCAGTTAGTTTTAATGTAGGTATATAATTCACACTTAAGGAAGATCAGATCCGATGAACTCTCCTATCATTTGTTAGATGCTTTATCTGGAAAGCTATCCATCCCAGATTGGATTTCTTCAGAAATGTTAATGATTTCAAGTCAAGCCTCTTAAAAGAATGAACTTCTAGCTTTACATAAGGAGACCCAAATTCTGATTTTACTTGTTCCTTTTCTTCTCACATCTCACAAACCTAGTACCATAGTCCTCAAAAGGCCTTTACCATTTAAACAAAAAGGTTATCTACTTTGGGATTTTAAATAAAGTTCAAGCAACAAAATCGACTATCTTGAAACTTTAAATAAGTTTGAAGCAAAGAACCTTAACACCAAGATCCTTAAATCAAGAATTCCTCTATGTTTAAGACTTCTAAAACATGGTAAAGAGTTTTGGGTAGGTGGGCAGAACAACAATATTTTTCTTCCATTTTTTTTTCTGTGACCTGGTCAGTGTTGCAAATAGTGCCCAGTTACTAACAATTCTTATTCTTGTGAGCTTTATTTTAGTTCCAGAAGGACATTAAATCTGAATCAAATATTCTGGTTTTCCTAAATTAAAGGTAGAATACAATGAATGGAAATAGTGTGAAATAAGAATGGAAAGAAAAATTATACCACATTCTGGAGAGCCTTGAATGGTAAACTAGGAATTCATATTTTATTCAAAAGAAAATAGAGAGCCACTTATGGTTTTGAGTAAGGGACTGACATGATACATTAGAAAGAACACTATATTTGAATTTATAGGCTCTTGGGTAGAATCCTCACTCTGACATTTATTGTGTTGTGACCTTGACCAAGTTGTGTAACTTCCTGAGATTCTGTTCCTTCATCTTCAAAATGAGAGAGTTGAACTAAATGGTCTCTAAGTTCCTTTTCAGACAAACCTATGGTTTCTTATGATCCCCATTCTTTTTGAGAAGAGCATTAGACTAAGAATATTTAGGTTTCAGGATGATATTCAGGCCTTTGTCTCCCTTATGTCTGCAAGAGCAGAAGTTGGTCAATGCCCACCTTACAGAATAGAAATATTTTAGTACTGGTCAACACACCACATGGGCAAGACAACAGAAGGCTGAAATGGGGAAAGCTGGTATAAATAGATTTGAATAGATGTTGTACAAGGATTTGGCAGGCCAAAAATAGTTATGTGTTGATGGGGTAGAGAAGCAGAACTGCCAATTCAAAGACCTAGTGGATGAGCTCTCTGACCTCTTTCCACCCTAGAAGTTATTGTGCTCGTCACTGGAATGGAAGTCTGTTGCTCTCATTAGGGAGGTTGCTGCTTTCTCTGGCTTCATCCTTCTGCATTTTAGTTGTGTTTGGCATTGAGCAGTGGTGTTTGAAGAGGGCTTGGCCCCCACTAGTTTTAAGCTAAGCCAGTCAGTGGAAAAAATGACAATGGCATCTGGCATGGAATTCAGGTGCTAAAAGACCTTATTTAAAATAAAGGAAATAACACCTATTAGGAAGTGACCCTGAACTAACAAATTTTACTGGCCTGGGAGAAGGCATTTTCCCCTTTCAGTATACTGTAAATGCTCTTGTGTCTTTTATGGTATTTCGCTGCAGAAATGGGTGCATTCAGGAATTTTAGATTCTGGTGCTATTTTTATTGCAAACCATTTTGTGTAGAATCAGGGAGCACCGAGCTGTGACTTGGCGGGTTTCAATAAAAGTTTTTGTACACATTTAGCCAAAAAGGAAAAAAAAAAGCAAAGGGGGAAGGGAAGGAAGCTCAAAACTCTTGGCAACTTCCCATCAGCAGCGCAGGAGGTTGTTCATGTAAAAGTCAAAAATAAAGCTTGTGGGATAAGTCTGAACATGGCATCCAAGCCCAAGAGAAATGACATTTTTCATCCTGAGGAGGGAAGAGGGAATCTGACAGAAGTGAGCAAAACCACCCTCACTAGTCTTCTTCCTCTGAAGCCAGTCCTGATATTGACTGTGTGCATGTTAAGCCGAGAATGCAGTGGGGCATATCCGCTATCCACAACTGTACAAAACCGCTTTAAAGGGAGCACATGGTGCCGACGAGCCCAGCTCTCAATGGAAAGCATACTTCTTGATTAAAAATGCATGTTTCCACTTCATGCCAAAACAAGAGAGTATTATTTTCAGACTGATCATAAACCCGAGTTAAATGTGTTCCTTATTTCAAAGGGTAAAAAAGCATCTCAACTCCGTGAGGAAACATTTAAATGCTGAACGCTGATTTAATGTAGCACTACTATGCACGTAATTTATTTTGAAGTCCAGTGATATATTAAAATCTTTAGCCTTTGTGACAGCCTGAGATTGCATTCCCTTCCCCCCACCACTTTGACTAAAAAAGAGAACCCTGCCCCATGCTATAGACAATATCCATCCTAGTCCATGTTGCAATACCAATACCACTGCCATTATTTCCACTTCCAGAAGCAGTCATTCCTGGGGTGATAACTTTCATAAAGCTTTCCCTTAGGAGTTCAAAAAGGAATACTAAAATTATCAGTGATAGTACATATAGTTGTTTGGAACAACTTCTCAGCTAAGGTATTTTCTTGTTTGTCAAAACTTTTCAGGTATTAATGACAATTGTGGACTCCTAGGCTGCCATTCCTCCCTCCCTTCCTTCCTTCTTACCTTCCATTCTTCCTTCTTTCTTCCTTTCCATCTTTCCTTCCTTCCTTCCTTCAATGATTAATAGAAGCACTAGAATTTAAGAATAACTTGAAGGACCAAGATATGCCAACTGATGAGATGCAAAAGAAGAGGTAGTAAGATGAAATGTTTTATTTCAAAGTATAATTAGAATATCTACCTCTAATTATTTATATTTAAAATACATTTGTACTGATAGAAATTATGGTAAATTAAAATGAAATTATTTTCAATATTGACTCACCTGGTTCATCTGGTGTTATGTGCCCATATAAAAAAGCTTGGCACTGAAATACCAAGACTGGCTTAACCTAGGGCTGAACTATTTCAGAGGAAAATCACATTTGCCCCATGGCATGAACTAAAGTCTTTTGAACTTTTATAGAAAGTAAAGGGAGAAAGGATGTACCTCTTAGCCCTTTAAATTGGAATTAGTGGGGATAATTTGACTTTTTCATTTCCTTAAGGTGGGAAGAGAACAAATTGGCAAAAAAAAAAAAAAGGTGGCATTGCAATTGGAAGTGTGAGTGACAATCCTGAATTTCTGTTTTCTTTCCTCAATATAATACTCAAGGTGGCCAATTCCTTTATTGCTCTCTGCCTTTTAAAATGTTCCTAGGCTATATATGCTTGAATGCTGAAATGGACCCAGAATCTCATTGACTTGGTTGTCCAATGATGCAGATAACATGCCAGTCCATATTCTGTGTCTCTGGTCCTCCAACACACTCACCAAAAGAAGTTCTACCCCATGTGCTGGGGGGTCTTCCTCATTTTTTCCTGGCACTGTGGGAACTTCATTGGAGCAACCAGGCTATCTACCTGCTAGGCTTTTCTTTTCTCAAATCTCTTTGATCATTTCTCTGAAATCAAATATGCCGTTAAATCTTTCAAGTTCATTGTTATATGCAATATTATGCTCATGTCAACCATGCACTCAGTCTCTCCACTGTCTTCTGTATGAAACTTATTTTTCAGTTCTTTGGAAAGTTATGTCTCACATTCAATAGAATTTTGGTGTTTAAAAAAATTGCTGGACCTTTGTTTATGTGAGAAATTTTGATTCATTGTAATACCTCTGTTTTGGGGAGTTTGGGGGATTGTTTTATTTTGTTTTTTCCTGGACATAATCTAGCCTGGTCTCTTTCTGTTTAATTCTGGGTCCAATTTGCCATTTATTTGTACTGACTTTCTATCTATCTATTGATCTATCTACTAATCTTTAATCTGTTGATAGAAAAGCTCAACTCTATCCATTTTCAATCTAACTCCACATCATAATCTGAGCAACACACATTTTTCATCCATTTGATTTTCCTTATATGGTTGAACCAAAGTTTTTAGATGGTTCCAATGTACTTCAAGGAGATACTGCAATGCTCTTATTTTTCATGCAACCAATACAATGTCATCCAAAATTAGAATTTTCTAAAGGCCTTACCATACATAGGGAATCCCTGATCAATCTAACCTCTGTACTAGATCTCTTTTACATCACATGGGCAGACACCTCTGGTGAGCACACTGAATATCTCCCTACTTAATGCTTCACCTATTTAATGTGATCAAAGGGTCATGGAACACAGGTAGTTTTATTGTTTTATCTGCCAAGAAATATCCAATAATGTTGATTTATGGAGCTACTGCAGTCTGTAGATGGAGGCATCTTCAAAGCTAAGAAGACCTGGATCTGGATGTGTCATGCTTCTGACACATATTGGCTGCAAGACCTTAAGCAATTTATTTAACCTTTCAAGGTTTCAAGAAATTAGGATATAAAATGCTGAAAAGGTGCCTTTTGTAGACGTTTTCTCACCCAGGAATTCTCTCAAACAGTAAGATCCCAATTATTTCTATTCTTGCCAGAAACTCTAAGGGTCTTCCCCTTCCAGACTGATTCTTTTTTGAAGGCAAACTAGACCATCTTTTGCCTCAATTCTTGCCTAGTCTTTAACTACTAAATGTTGCCTCAAAAAAACTGGGACCTAGGAAAGACTTTAGCTTAAAAAGGCCAATGCTTCACACTGCATCTTGTCCATCTCAAAGTGGCCTTTGTCTTGCCACAGGACCCTGATGACCCTGGAGGAGAGAGTAAAGCTGATGACTTTGCACAGCCCTGCCTCACTTAAATCTAATTCATTTGCAAGTCAAGACATCATCCTCCTGATGTCATTGGTTCTCTTCAAGAATGAAGAAGGAACAACAAATTAGAGCCCAAGTCCAATTCCTATGCTTCTCACTTAGATGAGAGAAAGATGTATAAATGAAAGACATCTCTTTTCAAGGAGTGCTCTGAGGCAGTGCTTTACTCTAACAAAATTTAAAACCAATACATAATAAGCAATTTGGTATCCTTTATTCTCTACAAATTTCATTCAGTTATGTGATTATAAAGATCATATGATGATAGATCTAAAGCTGAAAAGGTACCTCAAAAGTCATCCAGTCCAACATTTTCATTTTACAGAGAAGAAAACTGAGATCCATCAAGATCAAGTGATTTACCCAAGGTTATTGAGGTCGTATGTTTCAAAAACAGAATATAAACCTCAGGGCTCTGACTCCAAAGCCAGTGTTTTTTCTATTGCTCAGTATTGTCTGTTGAGGCTGTCCACTATGGATTGTCACTTACTCAGAATTTCCAGCCAGCTCTTCTTTCCTACCAGCAGTTCTGGTTGGTTCCAATTCCCATGAAAATCATGTCCCTGCCCTCAGTGTAGTCTGGCCCCCTCCACCCCTTTCAGATTCCTTTTGTCTATTGTCTTCTCACATTAAATTGTAAACTCCTTGAGGGCAGGGAATATCTTTCTTTTTCTTATTTGTATCTCCAGCATTTAGCACAATGCTTGCCACATAGTAGGTGCTTAATAAATGTTTATTGAAAACTGATTTAGGAAAGCTTTCCTATTTATTATTAATATCTTTATTAAAGGTCCCTTTGATTTGTATGTAGATGATCCTTGTAAAACCTTTGATTTCATGGAAAAGCAAGAAAATAGGTTGAGTTGTTAATTTCTGGTCACTTTTTTGGAGGAATAATAGTAATTTCTGAGGTTTTGGCACAATTTTGATATCTTTCTCTTCTAGTAAAATGATTCTTCAGTGTCCTGCCAACTATGTCTCCTATAATATGGTTATACTCTGTGTACACTTGGTTTAGTGTGGATGGTTTTCTCATTGTTATTTTTTTATGACATTTTTATTTCTATGATAAGCACTTCCAGAAATGTGATATCAGAGCTCAAGTTTGGTGGCTTTATTGTCTTTAATACTTAAAATGGTTATAAAAATCCATGTTTCTGTCTATTGTCACCTTTTCATTTTTACCCTTAAATTCCCACATTCCAAAAGTAAGGCCCAGGAGAGGGAATGATTACTTCTATCTTTTGTTTTCAATCTTGATCTCAAATATCAGATAGTACCAAGGTTATAGTAAAATTGTACAAATGAGTTCATATACTCAATAATGGTGCCTTTGCCTGCCATCCCTTTATGCTTAGCAAGTGTTATGGGTCCAGGCCACTCCAGAAGTTTTCCAGGGTACATCAAAGAACCTTCTCCTTGAGAAAGTAAACCAAAGGAGAGACACACCTAAAGAGATAAGTGGAACCTGATTTGGACTGAGTTAGCTCCAGGACCACCAATCTTCATTCCAGTCTCTCTTACCCCTGGGGAGATAAGATTGGGTGTGGCTAATGCCTTTGTGGCAAGAGGAGGAGAGAGATGGCTTGAGAGATCCACAGCCACCCCTCACCCAATTCCCCTAGCCATTACCAGTGAGGGATTGTCCTCCCTCCATAAGGGAACTTTCCACAGTCAGATGATCACCCCCATCAATCCTCTATAAAAGTACCTGCCTGTCTCCTGCTCAAGAAGACTGGTATCTCAGAGTCATGCTCTGTGCCATGTCTTCTCCCCACAAGAAGTCCAAGGATTTCTCCCTTGGTTTGCCTCCCCCAGTCCCTAAATAAGCTATTATTTATTCTATTGGTTTTGCATGCAAGAGGATGTAGTTGTTTAAAAAGGAATTCTGAAGAACCCTAACCCCAAACCCCCTACCCTATTTTTCCCCATGACAGTTTCCCTTCCCCAGCCCCTAAATAAACTTTTATCTTATTCTATTGGATTTGTCTGCGAGAGGGTGTAATTCTTTAAAGAGGAATTCCTAAGGACCCTAACCCCTATCCCTATCTCGAATCCCCCTACCCTATTTCCCCATAATAGCAAGTAAGTCAAATATTTGCTGACTAAAGCACATTTTAGGTTATTTTGGTATCCTTTTGTGCCAATTGATTAGTTAAACTTCCATATGAAATTATCATAACCAGTTCCAAAGTCTTTTCTAGTGATCATTACTACGTTTTCATTATTAATAGATTGTTCAAATGGGTCAAAAATGAATTGCTTCACCAATTGTCATGCCATATCTTTTTCTCATCATTATTCTTTTTTCTAGCCATATACTCATTTTGACTTTTGTTCTAACAAGTTAGTGCTTTGACTGTTCACAGACAGCTGATTCAGGAATGACTCACACATCAGTAACACGGCTTTTCCTGTCCATTAAAATATAATCTGTTTCATTGTTTATGATGTTTAGTATTCATTCACCTTTTCTAGTGCCTATTGATTTTCTTCTTAAAGAAAGTATTCATTTTCTATGAGACCTTTACTCTAAAATTCTTTGGTCTCTGACTCCAAAAAATGCATCTTATAAATATGAAAACACACATGTGTATATAAATATATCTATGTGTGTGTCTTTCTGTGTGTATGTACAGAGAGAGAGAGACACACACACACACAGAGAATATAACCCATGACTCAAAGCTCACTTAGATAAATCTTTCCTCAGTAGTGAAGAAAAATCCTAGTTTTTCTGGCTTCCAGAATATCTTCAGGTCTCTGAAGGAAGGGAAAGACTCTGGGAAGAAGCCCACATTCTGACACAGACATATAGGCACAAACATATTAAGCCTATGTGTGTGTATGTCTGTGTGTCTGTCTGTCTGTGTCTTAGTATTAATTTCTATTTTTTATCCCATATGCCCTAGTTACATTTTGCTAGTCATTACTAAAGTAAAAACCATGTTAGGTAGCTTTCTACCAACAGAAAAACTCTGTTAACTGGTATTTCAGCACTTAACCAGTCCAGGAACAAGTGG
This sequence comes from Dromiciops gliroides, assembly GCF_019393635.1. Taxonomy (NCBI): domain Eukaryota; kingdom Metazoa; phylum Chordata; class Mammalia; order Microbiotheria; family Microbiotheriidae; genus Dromiciops; species Dromiciops gliroides. The sequence goes on along the minus strand of NC_057861.1, from coordinate 450,543,113 downwards.
CTGAAGAAGAGCTAGAGCTATTGCAAGTCCTCAAGTGACTTCTGAATCATTTAAAATTTTATTAGAATTCTCTTCAACTTAGAGCATGAGTGGAATTTATTTTATAATTACTTAATATAAAAATTACAGATGACCACAAATTGAGAACTAAAAGGTACCTCATAGATTGTCTAGCCAAATCCCTCATTATACACATAAGGAAGCTTAAAGCAGGGCTAACTGTGTCACTCCCCTATTCAATAAAGTCCTGTAGCTCCCTAGGGTCTTCAGAATCCAAAACAAAAAATCTGTTTGATTTTTAAAATCCTTTATAACCTGGCCTCTTCCTTCCTTATCAGTCTTTTTCACTTTACTCCCTTCTTCACTCTCCTTTTTGTTCCTTGGACAAAAGACTCCATCTCCCAACTCTGCTTTCCACTCCCACCCCTCACCCCCAAGCCTGGACTTCTTTCCCTCCTCACTTCCTTGTCCTGGATTCTCTGGCTTCCTTCAAGTCTCAGCTAAAAACCTACTTCTACAAGAAGCTTAATGCTAGTGCCTTCCCTCTGAGATCACCTCCAATTTATCCTATATATAGCTTGTTTGTACATAGTTTGCACATGGTCACCCCCATTAGACTCTGAACTCCTGGATAGCAGGGACAGAGTGTTGCCTCCTCTGTACTTAGCACAGTACCTGGTATATATAATAAGTGCTTAATAAATGCTTGTTGACTTGTTGATTAAAGCTCCTTAGAGGTATGAAGTGATTTACTTAAGGTCCCAAAGCAAGTATGTTGGAGAGTCAGGGCTTGAATCTGGGTCATCTGATTGCAGGCTACCAGATCCAGAGCTGACTCTAAACCCACACCCTCAGATATACACCCTAATGTTGATGTACATTTCCAGGCTCAGCAAATATTTGTAATAGAAAAAAATAACTGGCATGTCAAGGTTGAAAATGTTCCAGAAATCAAAGATGGAAGATTGACGGTTTATAATATGAGAGATAGCTGCCTTTATGAAGACTTCACATCCTACTTCCTAGTTCATCGTTCCATATTAAAATGTTATAATCTCCCCTTCTTAACAGAGCTGCCAACCTAGTTCTTAGATTCAATGCCCTGGGCATGGAAAATTGTTAGCTTCCTGGTTTGCAGTATGCCTAGGACTGGCGCTGTGCTCCCACTACTGCTACCCGGGCATAATAAGCACTAGCGGTTCTTTAGTTATTGTTACAGCTGTAAGGGGTCTTTTAATAGCTTATTTGGGGGGAAAGGAAGGAGGACAATTGACCCTGGGTGGTGTTCCAGTAGTGCTATTACCAGTTTGTTTTTGGCAGATTGGCAGTAACCAAAACCAGTCAGTATGCAGGAAATAAAATTACATCAGTATTACCAATGTCAAATTAGGGGGATTTTTTAGCCAGTTTTAATAGTGGGAATAGTAGAGATTTTATTTGATTCAAAACCCTTGCTCAGAATTCTTAGGTAAGGTGCTGCTTCTCCTTAGATCAATGGCAAAATGAACGGACAGGGGTCATATCAAGTTCTACAGGGCTCTCATCTAAATACCCTATAGATTTACTGATCAGGATTAGCCATCTGATAACATCTTAGCACGATTTCTTTGGGGAAAGAAAACTCTAGGGCCTTGTCCTTTGCAATAGAGAACATTATATAATTTACAAATGCTATAGTTGGGAAAAGAAAAAAAAGTGGGAGGGAAATCATGGTGGGGAGAGGGGGGAAGGAAAGAAGAAAGAAAACTTTTCAGAAGCTGGATTGCCCCAGGTTCCCGCATAATAAAATGATCTCCTGAAAAGTTGACTAGCATATTTTGGCTGTGAGCACCAGAAAAATACCACAAACAAAATATTTGTATAGCTTATAAAACACTCAAACTGAATATTAAAAGCATCTGTTTTCAAGGAATATAATTATAAAGTACTTGAAGTGAATCAGAAGGCAGGATTCACAAAACATTAAACACGCCATAAACAAGCCATTTGACTCTTCCAAACACCAAGGGTAAAAGATGGACCGCTGCATTACAAAGAAATATTTTCATCAAGAGGTTCTGACACCATTAACCATGACAGAGAAGGTCAAGTCATCTTTGATGTCACTCTGGGACAAATAAATTCCAGGCCATACAAAAGAAGTATTATTTGATTTTCCCCCTCTTAACATGGATTCCTGATCACCTTAAAATTCTACTTTTCTTTTGTTTGGTTCATGTGGCCAGTAAGGAGATTTTTTAAAAATCCAGCCTCTTCATATACTCCATTTGGAGGCATTTGTTGCCTACCTGGTTTTAGGGGTGGCCCTTTTTTCTAATGAATGTCATAAACTGTGATGTCAAAAATAGACGTTTCTACTCCACATCATCAAAAGCTTTCCCATTTGTTTTCATTTTGGTTTATCAAACAGAGGAAAATTCTCTGCATGCATTAGGAAGTCTAACGCAATTTCTAGCAGCACTGCTATTTTGCCCCATGCAAATAAAGCAGGCAAAATTTACTTTCTAACATTAAATTGAAACTCCCTCATCCCAATGTCAAACTAAACTTACGGGCAAAATTCTCTGGTCACATTTGCATCATGGGACTAAAGCCTGTTATTCTTTCCTCCTACAAGGCAGGCTCCTATGACCCCAATGCACATATAGGGACCACAGGACTGGAGTTGACATCTGCAGTGTATATCTTAGCTGAATTTTGTCTCAAATCAAGAGAGAAGCCTGTTTATAAGGGATTTCTGGAGTCTGAGAATCGATTCTATGCTTTCAGAGCCATCACAAATGATTTTACTTCTCTGGAAGATCATCTCTTAGAAACATTGAATTTGGGATGATAACATGTCACTGGACATCTCCTTACCACGTGAACATGCACAAACACTTTGTACCATTAGAAAAAGACAAAGGAATCCAGAGGGAGGTCATCAGAATGTTCTGCAAGGCAATAGAATTTTGAGGTTCCCCTATCATAATCGAGTTACCATATTCCTCATGGGGAAAAGTTGCTGAGATTGGACGACACAGGAACAGGTCCCAGGCTTTATGTTTTCTTTTCAAGCCTTCCTTTCTCCTATTTTGCTCATTTAGTATGTTTTATTCGACTGCTGATTGGAGTCTTCGACCTGAACTCCCTTCATAGCAGACCAAATGCTAAGCCTGAAACCTTTAACAGGCCACACAAGGCAAGCCCTGGGATTCAATGACATATTTGAACTCTTACTCTTTCCTTGAGCTTGTTTAGAGACTTTTACCTGACTGCCAAAGGGAATGGAGCCTTTAATGAGAAGTAGTGGTTTCTGCAGGAGCCATTGATAAAAGGAAGAAACTACACAGATTAGAAGCCAGCCTGGCTGAAAAGCTATGGACCCAGATGTTATTTTAGAGACTGGCAAGATTATAAATTGTCAAATAATCAGGCATATGGTGCATAAAATATTAACACCCCAAGAATAACACATATGGAAAACAATTTCAATATATATTGATAATATGATTGTAAAAGGCCAACATAAACATTTACTGCCTCATACTTTGTTTTGCTACTGCAGTGTGAATCAATGAAAGCTCTGCCCCTAGAGAAGAGCGAAAGAAAAATAAATCCACCATATATCGTGTTATTTTCAGCTTTTCTTACTGAAGGAATACCTTGAGGGGAGCGGGGAAGGGATGTGCCATGCTTCTGGGAAATGCATATGTTCATAGGGAATATTGTACCCTCACTATTTCCCTGATTTGTATTAAGGGATAAGAGATTTTGTGATGAACTTTAAAAGGAAAGATGAAAACAATCTCTATGCTTTACCTAATACTCTGTACTCTGTGCCTGAGTTTCAGAATATGTGCCACTAAATGTAGACACAGAGTCATCACTAGAATTGGTTTTGTTTTTTTTGTTTTTTTTGGTGAGGCAATTGGGGTTAAGTGACTTGCCCAGGGTCACACAGCTAGTAAGTGTCAAGTGTTTGAGGTTGGATTTGAACGCAGGTCCTCCTGAATCCAGGGCCAGTGACCTATCCACTGCACCACCTAGCTGCCCCTAGAAATTTTTTGTACCTAGAGGAAAGGTGTAAGAGTATTTTGGGTGGAGCACTTCATTATGCTTTGGTTATTTCCTTGGAGCAAAACCTCAGGTTTTTTTTTTTTTCTTCCATAGTTATATTGCTGTGTGAATATACCTCTCTGACATTCTTCTTTTTTGAGGAAGAGAAGCTACACAACTTAAATTTTAAGTTAGATTTAGCAATCAGCAAGACATACACTAATATTGTAAATATGCCCGGTGACAAGAAGAAAGAGAAAGCTTGCATTTATACAATACTCTATTGTTGTTATTGTTGTTGATGTTGCTGATGAGTCATTTAAGTCATGTCCAGTTCTTCATGAACTCATTTGGGGTTTTCTTGGAAAAGACACTGGAGTTATTTGCCATTTCCTACTCTAGCTCATTTTATGGATGAGGAAACTGAGGCAAACAGAGATCAAGTGACTTGCCCAGGATAACATAGCCAATAAGTTTCTGAAGCCAGATTTGAACTAAGGGTCTTCTTATCTCCATTACTGCGGCAGCTAGGTGGCACAATTAATAGACCACCATGCCTTGAGTCAAGATGACTCCTCTTTATGAGTTCAAATGGGATCACAAAAAGTAAGACATGACTGAAAAACGACTGAATGCCCTTCCTATCTCCAAGCCCAGAGCTCTCTCCATGGCACCATACTATCTCTTGTTCACCCTCATAATTTCCAAAGAGGATTATAGAATTGTTCCATAGTAAGAAATGATAATGTGTTCCAAAATTCCCTGTTTTATTTAAAAGAACAAAACAGTAACACAAAGAGGACGTTTTTTAAAATTCTTCATAAATAATGAAGTATTGGACTGGAGTCAAGATGACATATTCACATTCTGTCTCAATCACTACTTGTATGAATCTGAGCAAATCATTTAATTTCTCTTGGTCTCAGAACACTACAGAATATGTTATATAAAATGTGTAATGTTTTATACATAATATATGGTATGTGTGAAATACACATATGTGCATGCATGTATATAATCATGTGTATATGTATTAGGACCTGCAGAGAGTGAGACAGGTCCAGAATTTAAAGCATAATAGTGGTCTATGTTGTATCTTAGAAATTACCAGGCCAGGCATGGTAGTGCATGTCTCTAACTCCTACTACTGGAAGAAACCAAGGTTGTTGGTTTGCTTGAGTCTGGAAATGCTGATCTGGTATCTGCAATAAGTCCAACATCAAGATGGTAACTCCAGGAAGTGAAGAATTACTGGGCTGCCTAAGAAGAGTAAATTGGCTTGGCTCAGAAATTGAGGAGGTAAAATGTTTTATGCCAATCATCTCTAGGGTTGGCCCATAAATGTCAGCTGCACTTGCATCCTAGGCAAAATAGGGAGACCCAGTCTCAAAGGCATCACAAAATACATTAGCCAGTGATAGCAAGCTGCTACCCTACATAAATGTTAATAACTATGGATCATCAAACACCATGACCCTATGACCCTGGAAGAATAAAAAGTGTTAGTTATTCCTCAGAACAATGAAGAGACTAATGACAGATTTAAGAAGACTGTATGATTTTAACAATGAGAATTAATATAGCTGGAAAAGGAGGGCTGGTCATTGAGTGATAGAAAAGCCTGACCAATCCTTACTTCTACAATGGTGCCCATGAGAGACCTTAAGCATGTTTGCCATTCCTTGGTGGAGAATTTATAGGAGAACGTATACAAGAACCACACAACATGATGTCACAGGGAGATATAATCTTCACCAGTGAAGGGAGTCCCCACACAGATGAAATGGTAAGTTTAAGTATCATAGATAAAGAAATGAGGTTCATGAAGCTAAGGAGATTTGCCTAATTTTCACCCAGCTAGTAAACTTTATGGAAAGAACTTGACCTATATCTTCTCTTCTTAAGTGCAGTGCACTATCCACTATACCATACCCCATAGCTGACTTGACTTTTTTTCTTATATTTTCTTGAATATTTAATTTCTTCCAATTACATGTAAAGATAGTTTTCAACATTCATTTTTGTAACATTTTGAGGTCCAATTTTTTCTCCCTCTCTCCTTCCCCACCCCCCTCTTGAAGCCAGTAAACAATCTGATATTGGTTATACATTACAATCATGTTAAACATATTTCCACATTAGTTATGTTGTGAGAGAAGAATCAGAACAAAAGGGAAAAACCACAAGAAAGAAGAAACAAAGAAACAAAAAAGGGAAAATAGTATGCTTTGATCTGTATTCATACTCCATAGTTCTTTTTCTGGATGTGGAAAGCATTTTCTATCATGAGTCTTTAAGAACTGTCTTGGATCATTATATTGCTGAGAAGAGCTAAGTCTATCACAGTTGATCATCACACAATATTGCTGTTACTGTGTACAGTGTTCTCTTCTTGGTTCTGTTCACTTCACTCAGTTCATGTAAGTCCAGGTTTTCCTTAAGTCTGCACACACATCATTTCTTATAGCATAGTAGTATGCCATTACATTCATATACTACAACTTATTCAGTCATTCACCAGTTGATGGGCATCCCCTCAGTTTCCAATTATTTGCCACCCCAAAAAGTGCAGCTATAAATATTTTGTATATTTGAGTCCTTTTCCCTTTTTAATTATCTTCTTAGGATATAGATCCAATATTGGTATTGCTGAGCCAAAGAGTATGCACAGTTTTTTAGCTTTTTGGGCATAGTTCCAAATTGTTCTCCAGAATAGTTGGATCAAATCACAACTCCACCAACAATGCCTTAGTGCTCCAATTTTCCCACATCTCCAACATTTATCATTTTACTTTTTTTTTGTCAAATTAACCAATCCAATAGGTGTGAGGTGGCACCTCAGAGAAGTTTTATTTGCATTTCTCTAATAAATAGTGATTGAGACCATTTTTTCATATGTCTATAAATGGTCTTAATTTCTTAATCTATAAACTGCCTATTCATATTTTTTGACCATTTCTCAAATGGGGAATGACTTGTATTCTTATATATTTGATTCAGTTCTCTATATATTTGAAAAATGATGTCTGTAGCAGAAACACTAAAAAATGTTTCCCAGATTTCTGCTTTATTTTTCATCTTGGATGCTTTGATTTTGTTTGTGCAAAAAAATTAATGTAATCAAAATTATCCATTTTGCATTTTATAATGATCTCTATCTCCACTTTGGTTATAAATTATTTCCCTCTCCATAGATCTGACAGATAAACTATTCTTTCATCTTCTAATTTGCCTCTGGTATTACCCTTTATGTCTAAATCATGTACCCATTTTTACTTTACTTAGGTAAATGGTGTTGGTCTATGCCTAGTTTCTACCATACCATTTTCCAGTTTTCTCAGGATATATTGTCCCATATTCTAATCATTTTTTCTAATGTATGAGTTAGAGACATTTTTCTGCCTTCTTTACATAGCTTTCATTCTTTATGTTTCATAAAATACTAACAAACTCCAGGAGTACATGCCATACAATCTTATTTGCTCAATTTAAGGATTCAAGAGAACTATGATTCCATTAGCATAGGTAACTCCTCCATCAACACAGATGACAACACCCTCCATGTGTTAGCAAATGATTTCATGATTTTCTGTAACCAAAAATATTGTCACCTGGTGCCCAACTTTTACCTATGCTGATGCTCAAATGACAGGCACTCAGTACCCAGTTAGTTCCATATCAGCTCCAAATTTGTAGAACTTTCCAGAGTTTATCCTTTGCTAACATTGTCTTTGAAAACCCAGTGTCCCTACCACATGATACTGAAGAATCAGACTAGGACTTTAATACTAAATACTGTGTTCACTAGTACAAAGCAAGTATTTCTTTTTCTTTAGAAAGGAGTTAAACAAAAACAGAAAGCAAAACAACAAGAAAGAGTTGAATTAAATCCAGTTCACTACATATTTAAAAGGTACCTCCTCTGTGATCAGCATTGTGCTAAGCACTGGGGATACAAAGAAAAATATGAGTTCCTGTCCTCAAGGAGCTTACATTATTTTAGAAATGAAAGGAAACCAGCTTTCCAGATGTTTTCATTTTTTGTGTACCTACTTTCAATTTTAGGTAAATATGAATGTTTTCAATATCAATCCATTGCCAATGAGAACAACAAATTCAGATTCTGGAATTTAAAAGGAATTGCAAAGTAGTACAACATGGGATTATCCACTGAACAAGAATTTTGATTACAATCTTACTTAGTCCTACTTTGGCTTAGCTACAATGAATTCATTTTAAGCAAATACCTATAGCATTATGCCAGGAGATATAAAGGATATAAATACAACACATGGTTCTTGTCTATGAGGGGCTTATAACCTGATAGAAAATATATTTCCTCCCTAAACACATATACAGGCACACACACACATGCATGCATGCCCAACATAGAACAGTGATGAAATATGAGTTTAATTTCCAAATTGAGTAATTTAGAATATCAATAAATTAATCAGAATTTTTTAAGTGCCTACTGTATACTAAGCACTATGTTAAGTGTTTTGAATACAAATGCAATGGATGGACGAATTCCCCTTGAAGGGAACTGACATTCTAATGTAAAAACAGCAAGATTATTTAGAATAATTATATAGAGAATACAAATAAGTACAAAGTAGTTCAATACAATAGAATGGACGGGCTTCATGGAGAAGATGGTGCTTTGGCTTTGTCTAGAAGGAAGAGAGGGGTTATAAGAGGCTGAGGAGAAGAGGTAGTGCATTCCAGACCTAGGGAAGCACAAAGGCATGTACTTAAGAGGAGTGTTGCCTGCGTGAAGAACAGAGAGCAGATCAGTTTGGCTGGACTACAGAGTGTAGAGGAATGATTACATGAAAGGTAGAAGGATTTGTTAGAACCAGGTTGCAAAAGGCTTTGAAAGTTAAAGCGCCAAGTACTAGAGAAGTTTAGACATCAAATTGGGAATGACATCTGGGACATTTTCATATAGGAGATGAGACTTTAGCTGAACCACGAAGTATAGAAAATAACTGAACATGTGTAGAGGCAAAACAAGAAGCAGGATCAGACTCTCAGAGGTGGGAATGTCTTCAAGGATCAGTGTGGAGAGTGCCTTAGCTAAACCTAAGTATTCCTGACAGATAGTCATAAGAGAAAATTCTGTGTATGTAGGGTAAAACCAGAAATTTCCAGCAGTTTTATGCGAGGATAAGTGAATTTTATGAAGGTTTAAGTGGTAAAGCAGAAAATGGCCCTTCTAACATATAACTACTGCTGGTGCTGCTGCTACTGCTATTACGACTACTACTAGTATTGTTGCTACTATGACTACTACTGCTACTGTTGCTACTACAACTCTTGCTTTTACTATTACTACTACTGTTGCTACTAAGCAGCAGTAGTGGTGGTGGTGGTAGTTAGTAGTAGTAGTAGTAGTAGTAGTAGCAGTAGTAGCAGCAGCAGTAGTAGTAGTAGTAGTAGTAGTAGTACCAGCAGCAGCAGTAGCAGTAGTGGTGGTGGTGGTGGTGGTGGTAGTAGTGCTGCCCTTTATGGTTTACAAAGTCCTATCCCTATATTACTTCATTTTAACCCCATAACAACCTTATTAAGTAGGTAATACAATCATAATTAATTCCATTTTACAGATGAATCAGTTGAGGCTCATTGAGGTTGACTCACCCATCATCACACAGAAGATAAGTAGGTAGGATTTTAACTCTGGCTTTCTTGCCTCCAAGTTGAGGAGTCTATCCACTAGGCAACATTTTCTTTTCTCTTTCTCACCTTGCCCATTAAAAATAAAAAGTTAATAGGTATAATTGTAAATGGAAAGATGTATGGTTGGCACAAGTAAGCAATAACATCACACTACACAAAGAACTACACAAGATAAGCAATGAGAAAGGAAGTGAAGAAACAAGTGATGGGAAAGGGAATAGGGCATTCTGAGAATTTTATACTCACACCTCATTTGAAGAAAATGTGGTACCTGTGATTTCAGTTTTTCAATAGTGTTTGGCTCTTTGTGACCCCATTTGGGGTTTTCTTAGCAAAGATACTAGACTGGTTTACCATTTCCTTCTCCAGCTCATTTTACAGATGAGGAAACTGAGGCAAACAGGGTTAAGTGACTTGCACGGCTAATTAGTGTCTGAGACCAGATTTGAACTCAGAAAGAGGAGTCTTCCTGACTCCAGGACTGATGCTTTATCCACTGTGCCACTAGCTGCCTGATACCTGTGATCCTTTGCTCCATATAAATCCTAGACTGGACCATAGGATAAGACCTGATCCTCACATTTTGCATAGAAGTTTCAGTGAACAATAGCTCTCATGCATCTGTTATCTCAGAAATTATCAATATGGCATAATAGCTAAATAATAATACTAATAATAATAACTTGCTATGTGCCAGACATTATGCTTAGCACTTTAAAACTATTCTCTCAATTGACCCTCACAACAATACTAGGAGGTAGGTGGTATTATTATTCTAATTTTACAGATAAGTAAACTGAGGCAGACAGAGGTTAAGGAACCAAAACCCCAAGTCATACAGTCAATAAGTGTCTAATACTTAATTTGAACTCAGGTCTTCCTATCTGGAGAACTAGCCTTCTATCAACTGTGTCTCTTAATTGGAAGTCTCTTAACTAAGACGCAGGAGATTTGAGTCCCTTCCTCCCTTCTATACTGGGTAAGACTAAGCATATCCCTTCATTATTTTTTTAACTTCTTGAACAAAATGAGGGAGTTGGCCTAGATAATCTATAATCATAAATTACCTAATTTCTAAATTTCTATGACAAATATGCTCAAACAAAATAAACCATTATCCCTATGTACCGTCTTATTGGCCGTTGCAGGGAGTTGGGCTATGATAAATGCCATTAAGGACAGATTCATAGATCTAGAGATCTAGAAAGGATCTCCGAGGCCAGCTAGTATGACCCCTTTATTTTACAGAGGAGGCTAAGGGAGATGCCTGAAATCACAGAGGTGGAAAGCATCCATTATAAAAGTCAAACCTATAATCTCTGCCTCAACCGTCATCCATGTTTTTGACTCCATCCCATTGCCTCAGACACAGTTTAGCAAGCTGAGGGTTAAACTATGTTGCCATGTGAATATATCAGCATATGCTTTTTATTAGCACTGATGCCACCACTATTGGTTAAACAAAAAGGAAAAAAAAGTGGGGGAGGAGGGAGCTGGCTTCATTGAGATGCTTTATGTAGTTTTAGTTAAGGAGGATCAGGGAGTTGGGGGAGCGCAAGGAGAAAGTGCTGGAGTAGGACCAGATTGCTGCCCAATATTTAGGCCCTGCACCTGCCAGATCGGGCCATAAACAGATGGGGTCTCTTTTGTTTTCTTTTTTTTGTTGTTGCTGTTTAGCTTATATGTATTAATATATATTGTTAACTAAATCACATACGGCAGATCAAGAAAGCTGTTATTAAGAGCAACTATTACTGTGTATACAGCATCCCAGGCAGGGAGACAAAAAGATCCCCCTCATAATAATAACATTTAGTGAAATGCCCACCCACTCTCACCCTGTGTAACAAGTATTGCTTATAAAAAACCCCAAGATTTAGAGGCTCTAATGTTCCCTCACAGGACCGTATCTCTGGCAAAATTATGTGGTTCTAGAAGACTTTCAATATTTCATTTTGTGATTTCCTAAGTCAGTTCAACTCAGGAAAGTGGTTTTAACTAAATAAGCCCATAGTGATGGTAAGTAGGAAAGGTGGGTTCTTCTCATTCAGTTTATTTTGAATGTCAGGCAGTAGGACAAAAGTCCTCATCTAAAGTCTGTATGTAACCTGCTCTTCAAATGATGAATGGGGAAAAAAGACTGCTTTCCTCCCAATATGGTGCCCAGCTTCTCAGGGTCATCACGCTCCCCATCGACTATATCCCTCCTCCCTTACAGCACCTCGAAGATTCTTGCCATACTCTATCTATAACCCAGTGAATAATATTCTATTTAACTCTTCAGGCCCTCTAAGTGCATCATTCCCATAAGGGGAGGAAAATTTGCCAAGGATGGCTTTTTAAGGCACAGTCATTAGCTGGAGACATCACTTCTCCCCCAGGATTCAAGAAAGAACATGTCCCTTGTGTACCTTATGTATGAGGAAAGTGCCCTTATAAAGCAGCCCGTTCCTTTCTGAATTCAGCATCACACTTCTAGGTAATGTTAAGATGTTCTTCCCACACATGTCCACCTTGAGCCAAATATCAATTTTAAGGATGAATGAATAAAATAGCAGATTTATAAAAGAGCAGAATATCAGTCACATGCAGCCAGCCAGATATTGTCAAATACCAAGCAAGCAGCATTTAAATTCCAAATGTTCACACTGTCAGAAATGTGACCTATTTGATTTGAAGCTCTTAAAACTAGTTTCATACACTATTCTATTTCTTTTTTATTTTATTTGGGGATGGGGATTAATCTGAAGAATCTAAATTCCACCTTCCAACTCCTCAAGGGGAATATTGAGTCACAATAATGTAAAATCAAGAATATTTTCACGTTCATGGCTCCTTCTGACCAGTTCTGTGATTTGAAAATCAGTGGGAGATAATAGAAGGAGTTTGGGTGCTATAAGAATTATGAGAGGCATGGTAATTACTTGTGAAGTACAGCAAAGAGCCCCATCCCATCCCCAACCCAGATAACAGCTATCTATTCTTTTCCATGCCTGTCCTCGAAGACATATCATGTTTCTAGAGTTTCCTGTGGTGTCAGGAGTTTGTGTTTTATGGTGTAGCATTGGGCAACTGTCTGCCTTAGCAGTGTAGCCCACTCCTAACTATTTGGCAACATGAATTATTAAATATGTGTTTTGCTATTAGTGTGTTCTCTGTTTTGTGGTCTTTGCTATCTTTATTTCAGTTATGAATCTCACATATTACATAGCCATACAATCTATACTCTATGTAGAATGTATACTGTAGCTCAACTCTTCACTTTGTCTCTTGTCTTGCCTCGATTCAATTCAACCAATAATCCACTGGGTGTTGGATAACAGTACCTACGTCAGAATATAAACATGAAAACCCAGAACTTGCCCTCAAGGAGCTTAAATTCATTGTAAAACAGTAATTAATGCAATTCATAGTGGAGTATGTTTGTGAAATTCATTTCAACAATGATTTATTGGGTCTCTATTATGTTCTTTAATAATGTGAGTTGCCTCACAGAATATAAACTCTAACAGGATGTGGGCCTTACTTCCAAGAGGCTGAAAGGCTTACAGAAACAGTGCAGGAAAGCAAGATGATGATACAGGCAGGATGGGGTTAACTGCTAAGAGAATAAATATTGATCACTACTTCTCTAGTGGTGTAAAGACAATGGGATCATTCTGGGTTGGGGGTGACAGGCAAGGCTTCATGGCATAGGTAGGAAAGCAAAATTTCAATCACTCCTGTATGTAATATTAAAATAGGCAGAAAAAAAGAGGAGGTAGTTTGGGCAGTCAGTCAATAAATATCTATCAAGGGCCCATAGTGTGCCCTTGCTAAATGTAGGGAATTGGGGTGGGGGGGGGAGGCAAAAACAGCCCTGCCACCAAGAAGCTCACATTCCAATAGAGGAATCAGTATTCATCATTCAAATAGCTATTTACAAAAACAAAAACTGATTTGATTTGATGTAAGGTAATTTTAGAGAATAAACACTAGGACTGAGGGTACTAGGAAAGGTTTTCTGCAGAAAGGAGGCTGTAAATTGAGAGTAGAAAGAATCCAGGGAAGCTGGGAGCCAGGAAGAGTGTCTCGGTTATGGGAGAAAGTCAGTGCAAAAGTTCAGAGTTTTGAAATGGTGTCCTGTGAGTGACACAAGTGTGGAGCTGACGAATCGGAAGGCTGAAAAAGGTAGGAAGGGGCCAGGTTGTCAAGAGTTTATTCAATCTTGGATTAAAAGGAAGCCAATGGAGTTTATTGAGTGTGAGGAGAGTTGGAATCAGAGGAGGGTGATGAGGGAATTTCATGAGTGGAGGGAGGTGGTCCCAAGAGAAGAGCACTTATCTTCATGGAGTACCACAATATAACATGTAGCTGATGGCAGAACGTGAAACAAGTAGCTAGTAGACCAGAATTCCTCTGCCGAAAGGAAATGCCCACTATCTACGAATATTGGCACTGGGATCCAAATCCCTATTCAACTCTGCTATGAAGCATGCTTTTATTCATGTCCATTGATTCAATTTTATTCATGTTCAAAGTTCAATTCCAGTCATTTGGATGGGTAAACACACAGTAACTTTTGATTCACCTTCTACTGTTCAGATACTCCTCTTTTGTGGAGTTAAAATACCCTGAAAGAACAGTGTGCTTCTTTGACCTTTGTTTAAATGTAACATCCTGTGGAACAATACTCCCAACAAATAAAAAAAAAATTAAAAAAAAAAACCTAACAGCTCTTTCTCCCTATTTTCACTCTCTTGTCTCTGAAAGTAATAATTTCTAGTTTCATCTTTCCCTGCTGCTTCACCAGAATCCCAGCCTTAAACCAAGTCAAAAGATGCCAATATATTCCTAAGTGAGAGAATGTTTTGGATTCTGTTCCCCCTCCTGTCTTCCACATCTTTAAAGGATTTCTAAAGTCTTTTCTCTCCCAAGCTGCCAGTTACACCGAATTGTTCTGAAATGTGAATGATTTCTGTGTAAATATGAGCTACCATCGACTGGAGTAACAATGAGAACTTCACACTTGTCATTTACTCAAAGCTGCCTTCTGAGCCCTGTCAGTCATGTGCATTTCTCCATGGCTAGAGCAGTGTGGGTTTATGGCAGCTTCTGTTTAGGAATTCATGTCGCTATTTGGCATTTATGCAGTTCAGCTGTTAGAGAGTCAGGGTAAGAGGGAAGAAAATGCACAGGAGCCAAGGTTTAAGGGGGATGGAGCAAAGAACCAAGGGCTTAAGGTTACAGAATCACAATGGCAGCCATGTGGCATCAGGAAACTACACAAACAACCCCTCTGCTGAGGAAAGACACTCTGCGACATGAGAACAGATGTAGCTCATACACATCCTGCTGATCTGGGTGGCCGAGTGCTATCACAAAGGGCAAGTGTTGCCTGGAAATATTAGCAGTTACGTTCACTTTTCGATGTTTTTCATTCCAGAGCACACCGCCCCTGATTATGATGCTTGCCACTGGGGATATATATGCCTAAAGCAAATAGTGTAGGGCACGGCATCAGTCACAAAGATGAGAAAACAACACAATTTGGTTTCAAACCAGTACTGACTGAACCACTCCTGGTTCATGGTGTGGGTGCAGAGAAGTATCCATAAGTTTAGCCAATGTTTATCTGAGTAAGCCATGTTTCTTGGGACTGTGACATTTGAGTGGGAAATTAATAAAAGCAGTCTTTCTCTAAAGTTTTCAGGCACTTTCTGCTTCCTATAGACTGCCAAACACCCTGAAAGCTAGAGTTGGGGAATTTCTGGTTCATGTCCCAAGCTTTATTTGGGATACACAGAGACATACTTATGCAAATTACATTTCCTCCCAATTCCAAATGGCTCTGAGAAAAGGTGAAAGTGCGGCAGGTTCTCAGCATTTTCAAACTGAGAGATTCTGTTCGCACTTGCCACAGGAAGAAACTTGAGTTGGGGGGCTATTTTTGAGCCAACTGTTTGAGTGTCTGCAACAATAGAGAGCACTTGCCTCAGAGCAGCCCTGGGAGATAGAGAGTGTTAGGATAATTTGACAAATGAGGAAACTGGGTCTTCTAGACCTGGTAGATAGAACTGGCAAGCCTGCCCATGGCTTCAGCCTCCCAGGCCAGGCAGAGCTTTCCACTGTGCCAAGTACCTCAACATGCATGCAGGTATCTCTGGAAGTGATGACATTTCTACAGGGAAACCACTGAGACTTCATTTTCTCCCAAAATGTTTCTCCACACTGTAAAGTGTTCCAACTATGGTTAACAAAATAACACAAAGGCTGCAAAGGAATACATTCTGGTACTTGCCACGAAATTTATCAAATAACAATTGCTTCTGTGTTCTTATGGTATGAAAGCCTTAAAAAATCATGAGTATATATATATATATATATATATATATATAATTTCCTGATTACCTTCAGCAGAAAGCATCTTTAAAATAATCAACTACAAATTAATATAAGCAGCCAAATAGGATAAATAAGACTTTTAATGAAGAACTATATAATATTTATGGGAGATTTTCATTCAGTTTCAAACCTCTATTTATATACACATATGGACATGCACTTACATATATACATAGTTACATACATAGACCATGTTTTGATGATTAAAATGATCAAATAACTAAAATGCTATGTGCCATACTAAATGAGATATCATATGTAAAGTACTTTGCAAAAATTAAAATGTCATTAAAATGTTAGTTGTCATCATCAGCATCATCTTCCTCCTCATCCTTATCATATCTGTAATGGTATCTGCAGAGTATCGGTAATGTCACACCTTAACAATACATAAGTTCAAATACTTGTTCAATTCCATGCATCATAAAATATTGTATTTATGCAAATTAGCAATTCTAGTGTTCTTCACATTTTAAATATTTTCCCCATAAACTGGGAAACATTACAGCCAAAGGGACACACTACAAGTTCTCATGCAATTTTATTATTAAACCAGAGTAGATTTCATTCAAAGAGTCAATTTCATTGTCATATTTCTCTGCAACACTTGAACATTTTCACATATATATCCTTTTTTTTCATAGAGGCTCTTGAATTTGTGTATAGCTAACAAGCCTTAATATCAGGAACAAAGTTAGTCAATCAATGAGCATTTATTAATCACCTAATATATGCTATATGCTGGTTGTATAATCACAAAGAATAAAATGTTCACTGCCCTCAAGGAAACAGGCAACAACAGGCAAGCAGATCAGAAATTGAGAGCTGAAAGCCCACAGATTAGAGACATATAGTCCAATGCTTAATTTTGCAGATGAGAAAATTTAGCAGTTAAGTGACTTGCCCATGTTACACACATACTTTATGAAAGTGGTAGGATTAGAACTCTGGTCCTCTAATTCAATACAAAGTATAACAAAATATATACAAAGTAATTTAACAGGAGGTGGAGAGAAGTAGCAACTTGAAGGCTTAGCATAGACTTCCTTTTGCATGGACTATTACAGTGGTGTCTAGCTCAAGTCTCTCCCCTCCCAAGTCCATTCTCCACACAACTATCAGAGTGATTTTCCTTGAGGAACAGATATGATCATGTCAGTCTCCTATTCAATAAATTTCAATGGCTCCCTATAACTTCTAGGGTTAAACATTAACTCTTCTGTTTAGCATTTAAAAGCTTTCACAACTTGGCCCCAAATATCCCTTCCCAAAGTTATTACACATCATGCCCCTTTCCAAACTGTATACTCTAGCCAAAGAGACCTTCTTAATGTTCCTCATACACAACACTTGTTCCTTCATTGCCATGCCACTGCTCTGGCTATCCCTCACGTCTGGAATGCACCAGTTCCTTCACCTCTTGGAATCTCTTACTTCCTCCACAACTCAGCTCAACCACCACCAATACTTTCAGTTGCTAGTGCCCTCCTTTCCAAAACCACCCTGCATTTATTTCACATGTAGATTCTGTATTTACTCATATGTGTAAATATTATCCCTCCAAATAAACTGCTTCGAGGAAAGGGAGATTTTCGTTATATCTTTGTATCCTTACTATGTAGCATGGTTCCTAGAACACAGTAAGTGCTTAGTAAATATCTTTTGATTAATTGACATTTTTGTAGGAGGAGGCACTTGATTTGGGATTCGACAAAAGCTAGGAATTATATGACAAAGAAGTGAGGAGGGAAAGTATTATAGGCACAGGGGCAGCCTGCACAAAAGCAAGGAGATGTACAGTGGAATGTCATGTATAAACCACAGCTAACAGGCCAATTTTGCTACAACTGATACTGAGTTCATGCAGGGGAGTAAGTGCAATATACCTGGAAAGTTTGGAGGGAACCATATTCTTGCACTTTAAAAGACAGAGAGATTTTTCTTTTATCCTAGAGGGAAGAAGATGCCACTGGAGTTTCTTAAACCAGCTAGTAACCTGGCATAACAATTTGGCAGCTATTATAAGAACATGGATTGGAGTGAGGAAAATGTGGAGGGCAAGAGATCAATTAAGAGTCTACCCCAAGGCAGCTAAGTGGTGCAGTGGATAGAGCACTGACCCTGGATTCAAGAGGACCTGAGTTCAAATACAGCCTCAGAAACTTGACACTTATTAGCTGTGTGACCCTTGGCTAGTCACTTAACCCCAATTGCCTCACCCAAAAAAAAAAAAAAAAAGAGTCTACCCCAATATTCCAGGCAAGAAGTAACAAGAATTTAAACTGAGACCATTCATGTGAATTAAGACATTTTAGGAGTCAGATTATCAAATCACCTGGAATAGCATTCATGGGCACAAGGGAAGGGTTCTAAGATATCTCTCAGATCTAAAAATCGACAAGATTTGGCAATTGATTAGATGTATGGAGTGATAGCGATGAGACCGTCAACCATGTGTCCAAAGAAAACTTGGGTCCTGCCTTGATCATACAGTAGTTTTATAATTTGGACTAGTCATTTAATCTCCCAGTGACCCCAGGCAATTCCCTGTGATTGCAAATTTCAATTGGAATTTTCATGCTGGGAGTTCTCTACACTGAAATCACAGGTTACGCATATACACACACATGCACACAAATCTTATTTCAACACTGTTATTAATATAACAATCTTATTTAATTTTATTTTATATTAAGAAATGAGGGACAAGGTAATTCACTGACCCTTTAGCAATTACATGTTAAGGAAAAAATTAAAATACCTCCTTTATTATTCACTATTATTGATGTTATTAAAATACCTCCCTTAAAAACTGTTTTTAAGAAATTTAAAGTAGTAGAGGATTTTAAAACAATAACAATTAATAAAAAGAACATTAAATAATGCTACATAGAGATTAATGATCTGAACATTAAATTAAAGGGCAGGATTTGCAATATTCTATTATAGCAGGCCTAACAGTGAATCCAAATACTATAATTAATGCTTATTCCTTCTTTTAAAAGGATGGCAAAGTATCATGATATTTCACTTTCCAAATATTTTTTAAGTTCTCTGACACATTCCTCCCTTCTCCTTTTGAACTCATACAGGTATCAGGCCCACAGAAGAGCATAGAGAAGGCTTCCTCTGTACCCCTCTTTTCTATAGGAACTTAAGGAATGTTGTTCAGTTGTTTCTGACTCTTTGTGACCCAGTTTGAGGTTTTCTTGCAAAGATACTGGAGGGGTTTGTCATTTCCCTCTCCAGCTCATTTTAGACCTGAGGAAACTGAGGCAAACAGGGTTAAATGACTTGAATAATTATACTAATTTTATTAACTACATCATCTATCAAACAAATTTACTATGACTACTCTGATAATAACTTTATAAAATAATTTTATATCATATATGTTTTCATCTCTAACCTAAAGGTACTCACTAAACAAAAAAATGAAAATTTTATAATAAATAATAACTCTACATGTTAGGGTTTTTTGTTTGTTTCTAAAACAAACAAAAATAAAAACAACAAAATGCCCTATATGTGTTAAGAAGTTTTAAAATCAACAAATGTTTATGTGGAAAATATTCTCTTAGATGACTTTAGATGATAAAAGTTACACCTTGATTCTTTCTGAAATAATGTGTCAAATTAAAATATTCTGATGCACATTCTGCATATTTATTCAGAACTTATACATACGTTACACAAACACACACACACACACATACATTGGTTCTGCATTCAGAGTGGGGTTTACCGTGTGAGAGCAAGAATGTGGAGAAGGTAAAAGATTGTCTCTTATCTTCTTAAACCTTTCCCTGCAGTGCCAATCTGATGAGAAAAAAAAAGAAAAGCTGAACCTTTCACAGAAAGCTGAATGGAAGCTAAAGACAACAAAGAAGATTGATTGACTCCATGCTGTTATCAAGTAAATGTCAATAACAAGAGGCTACTGGGATCCTGTCTTGTTTTCTTCTCAACTTCTGGCCTCACACCCCTGGAGCCTCAAGATCTCTATCCAGCAAGGAGTCAAAGTGGCGAACAACTGTGTGGTCCTTGGATAAGGAACAGTGTCACAATTTGTCTCCTTCTCCTCCTGCAGATTGCTGCTAATGGGCTAGGGGCAGACAACAACAGAAAGAGTTGAGATGTGCATGACAGTCAGATCTGCCTAGAAAGTAAGCCCTGAGATAAAGGGAGAAAAATGCTTTGGTGCCCAAGAGATTCTGAGCTCATACCATGGGACTAAAGGTCTTAATTTGGAAGGAGGCTGAGTGGGCACCTAGTTGAACCTCGACTATGACAGAGTTGATTACAACAATCTTGTCACATGGGTAGGAAGCATCAGAAGTAGAATTTGAACCCTGATCCTCTGACTGCAGTTATTGATTTTTTTCTTATTCCATATGTATGACTAAAAAGTCATATGAACCCTCAAAATATTTCTTAAAGTTTAGTATCATATAGTTGAATGATTTGTGTTCAATCATTTGTTCAATCCTAGCATGGCAATAGCCAAGCCAATCTTTGAAATATTATCGAATTGCTGTTGATAATGAAAAGAATGATGCTGGACTATCAAGGTTCTTACAAATCCACCTCCAGCCTACCTTTCTAGAAACATTTGTCTCATTACTTCCCTTTCCATACAATCTATTACAGCCAAACTGTACCATTCACTAGCTCTGGCTCCCATCAACCCAGACATCCCCACTCCTGCTTCTGTGCATTTGTTCAATTATGAAATTGAATCTCCATTTTTTCTCTTGTTGCACTCTTTCCCTTCCTTCAAGCTCCAATGCAAATACCTCTTCCTTGAAGGATTCTCCCAGCTAAAAGGATGGATGTCTGCTTCTTTAGGTTTCTTGCGGTATTTTGGGTGTCTCCATTATAATGACTATAAATTGCATTGTATTATCACTAGTTCCTCTTATCAGATTGAAAGCATCTGTGGATTGCTTAATCATTGTCTCTCCAGAGCTTGGCACCATACATTGAACAGAGCTGGTGTTCAATAAGTTGAATGTATGGTTGAAATACATTGTTATATTTGTATGTCTGAATGAAATACAAAAGTGACATATATAATATGTGATTGCAGTGACTGGGCAAGATTTGTGCAGGTCACTCCCTTCTCTAACCAATTCTGGAAGGATCACGGTTCTAACAAAGACTGAAGGACCACCTATAATTCTGACACTAAAATACCAGAATTCTAAATTTCAGTATTAACTTTGGGGTGAATCAATTCTGCTAGCCCTTTTTTCTTTTAATACTTTGGGTAGAACATAAAACGGGGCAGCCAGGTGTCACAGTCGATACAGGTCAGGTACAAGACCTGAAGTTAGAAACACCCAAGTTCAAATCTGGCCTCGAACACTAGTTGTGTCACTTAACCCTGTTTGTCTCAGGTTCCTCATTTCTAAGATGAGTTGGATAAGGATGTAGCAAACCACTCTTGTATTTTTGGCAAGAAAACCTAGAATGGGGTCACAAAGAGTTGGACACAACTGAAGGGACTGAATAACAAAATGCATACCATAAAATTCTGTCAACAGACTCCTCTTTATCCTCTAATTCTTCAGGCTTGATTTATTAGGAACCTGATTATATCTTCAGAATGCTATACTCTTGCAACCTTCTCCACTGAAGGCAATTCCTCCTCTAGTGGAAGCCAGGGCGGGCAGAGGATGAGCACCAGGCCTGGCATCAGGAAGACCTCTGTCTCGATTGTAAAATAGAAATAATGAACGCATTTACTGTCCCGAGTATGAGGTAATATTTGTAAAGCACTTAGCACATTGCCCGTCACATAGTAGGTGCTTTTTTTCTTCCTTCCCAATCCCAACGCTAGATGGAAGGACACATAAAACCCTTTCTCCCTCTCATAACTTTCAGAATATTATCCTGTCATCTACTGATGATCCCTCTTCTTTCTAAATACATGAATGACTCTTTCCTGTAACTTTCATCTCCAAACATTAGGGTTTATCACCAATCATCTCCAAAACTTGGAACTTTGACATTCCACTCTTCCATACTATTCTCCTTCCCTTCTTCCATTCTCTCAATTGCATTAACCATATACCTTCCTGTTATTATACATGAACTCTTCTCCCTCAGCACATCCTTATTCTTTCAGTACATCTTCCCAATTGGACCTTGCATTATTCGGTTAGTTTTAATTAATTCATGATGTTGTGGTGGTTGCTTTTAATTCTATGCAATTTTTAATTCTTTAAAAAAAAACAGTATGGGGGAGATATTTACATTTTTGCCTTGTTCTATAATTGCAAAAAGGTGAATGCATTATCACATGCCTCAGTTTCTTTATAGTCAGATTGATATTATAACCAGCTACTTTAACTTATAACAACTGCTTCTAGACTCACTTGCCCACACTCCAAGTTTTTGCCAATCCCAGACCCTCATGCCTAAGCAAACAACATTATCCAATTTCCTTGCTTCTTCTCCAAGGCTAACAAATGTCACTGAGAAAAAATCTAGCTGAATCAAAAAATTACCATTCATGTTAAACAACTTTAACTCTACTTTTTGCCTGACTCTCTTTTATTCTCCCTTTATTGATATACTATTTTATTCCATCCAGTCTATTCCAAATTTTTTCATCATTCCTCTCCTTTTTCCCCATGAACACTCCACTATTTCCCATCCTTAGCACATATAGCCTGGACTATGATTTCTCTTGTGAATATATAGGCCTTCCAACTGGAATTCCTTTATCCTCCTTCCCTGTTTCAAAACATTCCCACATCGTTACATACTTTCTTGTAGTCTCTGGTCATAAAAGAAGATCCCTACTACTCAAAAGGGCTCATCTCTCTAATCCCATTCATCTAGGACCTAACCCAAGCAATCATGCCCTCTTTCACACATATCTTCTACCTCTCCTATCTGACTTTTCTAACTCCTTCCCATCTATATAGAAAACACTTTGATGACTCTATTATTTTTAAATTCTTTCTTTGACCCTATCACCCCATCGATCCACTATCCAATCTATCTCTTCCTCTTCACTGCTAAATGTATCTTTATATAAAAGCTATCAACAACCCAAAGCCTCAACTTCCTATTACCCACAATTCCCTTTATCCCCTGTAGTCAGGTTTCTATTCCCACCATTCCTTTCTGAAAGATTACCAATGGCCAAACACTGAGGTCTTTTTTAGTTCTCATCTTCCATAGCTTCTCTTCAGTATTAAACACTCTTGACCACCCCCTTCTATGCAATAAACTCTCCTCCCTTGTCTTCAGAGACACCATACTCTTCTGATTCTCCTATCTCTCTAACAACTCCTTTTCTGTCTCCTTCATTCATTCTTCCACTTGACACCCTTAATTTGAGTGTTCCTCACTCAAAGACTACTTCTCACTCTCTTCTATTCTCTTTACACCCATCTTTAGTGAACTTATTCACTCTCATCATTTAAACAACTACCTCTAGGCAAATAACACAAAATCTATATCTCTAGCCCTAAACCGGACTTCTGAACTGCATATAGTCCAACTGTCTTTAGAATATCCCACCCTGGAAGTCCCACTGGCAATTCAAATTCAATGTGGCCAAAACCAAGTTCAATATTTTTTCCCAAAACATTTCTTTTCCTTGAGAGTTAGCTATTTCTATTTGCTATAAGTACCATCATACACACACACACACACACACACACACACACACACACACTTTCTTCATGTTTATAACTTTGGCCTTTCCCTCATCTCTTATCTCTGTCTAATCAGTGACCAAGTCCTTCTGGTATCACTTCAGCAATATCTTTCACATCCTGTGCTATCACAATCACTTCCTAAGAGGTTGCCTTATCTCTGCTATCCCCTGCTATCTGTTCATATCACTGCCAGAACACTTCTTCTTAAGCATTCATCTGGTCACATGTCTATCCTGCTCAAAAATATTCGTGGGCTGCTCTGTCATCCTATGGATAATCAAACCTCTTTGCCAGTCATTTAAGCTTCTCCATACTCCAGTAACAGCCTTAGTCATACTATTTCTCCCTGGTCTAGTACACACATTCCATTCTCTAACCACCAGGCCTTTCCTCACATTGGTCTCTCTGGAGTTCTCTTTTTACTATTCTTTGCCTGATGATTCCCTACCCAACCTTTAAAGTTCATTTCAAAGATTTCCTCCCAAATGGTACTTTCCTGATCAACAGGTCAGTATCTTCCCCAAAGGACCTCACACATAAGAATATGATAGAGCCATCTTGTTAAGTGTTGAGAGGGCAGATTATTAAATGTTCGTTGTGAGAATTTATGCCTAAGAAATCAGCAAACACTCAAAATCAGGACTTTATTTGACATTCTATTGGTTGCCAAAACTTAACAAAGTGATGTAGAAAATATTAATAATACAGATTAAACTTAAAAGTGTGTCATGTGTATACTTCCCCTCCCCCCCCAAGAGCTGGTTGTTAAATATTTACCAGTACACAACTGCCAATTATACTTTAATTTCTATATTTTCAAATCACTGCTTGTGAAGCATTGTATATTACAGTTAGTCATGTTTATACCTTATTGTCCTAATGAATTCTAAATTGCATAAGGATAAAGATTACACTATATAGTGTGACCCAAAGAGCTAGCACAGAAATCTGTATGATTTTGTTTGGGAAAGGGTAAAAGTCTGGATCCATGTTTAACTGTTGTGTGAGTACCCCCTCACCCATTGCAATTATCTATATCTAAATTCTTAGAGAATCCTCTGGGGGCACTGAAACATCTAGAATCCATCAGAAGCAGAATTTTAATCCAGGTCTCTTCTTTAACTTCAAAGCTGACTCCAAACATACATGGAACCCTGCCCCGGGCCCCTCTCTCTGAATGGTAGGCACTTAATTTGTTTAATTTGAATTCATTATTAATTCAGAGGCAACACTAAAAAAAAAAAAAAAGCACAATGCACCCAAGTCATTCAAAAGTGAAAAGAGAAAAAATACTCCCCTCGGAAAAACTTAGACTAATTGTTGGTGGAGCTGTGAACTGATCCAACCATTCTGGCAAGCAATTCGGAACTACGCCCAAAGGGCTACGGGACTGTTCATAACCTCTGACCCAGTGGTACCACTGCTAGGTCTTTATCCCAAAGAGATCATAGAGGGAAAAGGACCCACATGTAAAAAAATAATTATAGCAGCTCTCTTTGTGGTGACAAAGAATTGGAAATTGAGGGAATGCCCTTCAGTTGGGGAATGGCTAAACAAGTTGTGGTGTATGCATGTGATGGATTACAATTGTGCCGTAAGAAAGGATGAGCAGGAGGAGTTCAGAGAAAGCTGGAAGGACTTACATGAACTGATGCTTACTGAGAGGAGAAGAATCAGTAGAACATTGTACACAGTAACAGCAACATTGTGTGATGAACAATGGGGATAGACTTGGCTCTTCTCAGCGGATCCAAAACAATTTCAAAAAACTCATTATAGAAAATGTTCTCAACATCCAGAAAAAAAGAACTGTAGATTATGAATGCAGATTGAACCATACTGTTTATACTATTGGGCCAGGGTTTTTTTTTTCCCTGTTTTTTTTTTAAAGTTTTTCCCTTGTGCTTTGATTCTTCTTTCACAATATGACTAATGCAGAAATATGTTTAATGTGATTGTACATATATAAACAATATCAGATTGCTTTCTGTCTTGTTGGGAAGGAGGGAGGGAAGGGGGGGTGGGAGAAAAATTTGGAACTAAAAATTCTATTAAAACAAATGTTAAAAACTATCCTTACATGTAACTGGAAAATAATAAAATACTTTTATTAAAAAAAGAGAAAAAATAAAGAAAAATTTAGCCTAAGTTAACAATGTGCAACTGGGTCTCCTTATGGGTCTGATTGACTAAACACATTTTTTCAAAAGAGTTCATATGAAGCTCATCTATGGCTTCCTTTCTGAGGGAGAGTTTACAAAGAGGATGGTATCGTGAAAAAAAAAAACAAACAGAAATGATCGGTCACAAAACAAGGACTATAATTATTTGGGCCAGTCTACTGAGTAGGAAGCTGTCTCTATGATATAAATACCAAGCTAAACTGCTCCTACCCAATGTTTTGGGGGTAGTCCTTCCTGTCTTCCTGGGTTCCTACTTCTGGGTGGTGTCTCTGAGAGGTAACCCACAATGGTGGAACATGAGGAGACAAGATTAGGATGCAGGTATAGAAGGAAATGGCTTCACCAACTAGTCCTTAAAAAAAAAAAAAGCATGACCTGGAGATACTACAGGCTGTTTCTGCTTGTGTGTGTGTATTTAAATATTTATGTTTCTATATATTTTATATGCAAAGGATATTTTATATAAATAATTAATTTATGTGTGTATATATTCTAGTTAACCACATATGTATGTGTATCTCTATACATATGCATATATGTATGTGTTTATATGTACATATATTATGTGTGTTTATATGGAAGTACATGTGTATATACCTATTTAAACACACATACATGTGTGTGTGTATATGTGTATGTGTGTGTGTGTATATATATAAGTTCCTTGAGGGTAAAAACTGTCTTTTGCCTCTTTTTGTACCCCCAATGCTTAGTACAGTTCCTGACACATAGTAAGTACTTAATAAATGTTTGTTGAACTGAAGTGAAAATGATTGACTATTTACTCCTCCCCAGCACATATTACCAACATGCCACATGATTTTTGAACATTTTTTCACCTTCAAAGATGTCCTTTATTTTAAGCTCATTAAAGCCAGGGTGAGGAAAAACCAAGTATGACTTTTTCTAAGCATTTCATTCCATTACCTGTCCCAGATTTTGTCCATACTCCCCACCATGTTGGCTCGAAATATTAGAGATTCTTTTCTTTAGGTTCTGAAAAATCTCCAATTAAAATGCAAATACCTGTCAGGGTGGTAGTCTTATACCTTTCTCAGCTAATATCCCAGTGGGGATTAGTTTAAAAGCTGAAAGAAAGTTGATGTGGGAATTAGAATGGTTCATTCAGCAATTCCCAAATTTCCATGGATTAGAGTTCTAACTCCTCTTTCTGATATTAAAGGCCCTCCACAATTTGATACTGCCCTCCCTTTCCAGGATTCTATGGCATACTCCCTTTCATCTACTCCACACTCGTGAAACAGAATTAGCCTTACTTTGCTCCTGTTCTTTTTTATGCCTGGAATATCCACTCTTCTTCTTCTCTTCTATTTTATCCCTACCCATCTTTAAAATCCAAATCAAATTCTATCTCCTCTATGGAAGCTTTTCTGATGACATTTTCCCTTTCAGACTATACAATGAATTTTGTTCCTACTTCTTGGATAAATTATGTATTGTGTATTAGATTTATCATTTTAGGAGGCGGCTAGGTGACGCAGTGGATAAAGCACTGGCCCTGGATTCAGGAGTACCTGAGTTCAAATCCGGCCTCAGACATTTGACACTTACTAGCTGTGTGACCCTGGGCAAGTCACTTAACTCCCATTGCCCTGCAAAAAAAAAAAAAAAAAGATTTATCATTTTAGATCCTTCAACTGGATTATCAGCTCTATGAGGTTAAGGGACCTTGACTTGGCTCAACTTTGTTTCTCCAAAACAAAGTTCTGCATAAAATTTGTGTTTAATAAATATTTGTTGAGCTGCATTTTATTGAATTAGATAGATTATAGATGCAGTACCTATCAGGATAGGAGAGAAGAGGAGGCTGAAGGTTGGTAATAAAAATATTGCCTGTGTCCAAGTTTTGCCTAGGACCAATGCTTGTAACCCTCCATGAGCCCTATTACACCTTAGGGGTTTATTTCTGCTTTTAAGAATTTGAGAAATAAAAGAATTACTCCCTAAGCCATCTTCATAACAAATGTTAAAAGCCTATAGGGCAAAGTTATTATCAGAGCTAGCCTATGATTATTACTACCATAACTTCAAAAGTAATGCTGCCTTCTGGGTACTCTTCTTTTCTTCCTTTGGGAAGCAAAATAGATTGGAAAGTGAGGATCCAGCTCTTTTTTTTCTTTTTCCAGCTTCTCAGCAAAGGGGTTTGGAATCTTGAATGTGGAATTTGGGCTCTGCCTGTTCCATCAGTGTCTATTAAAAAGGTTGTAATGAGTTCCCCAGAGCTGACTTCTGCTCAAACAGAGCTACATGCAAACACCAGCAGAGAAATGACTAGCTCATTATGGACACCACCCCCAGATGAGACTTTACAAAGTTGAGAGGATACAAAAAAAAGTAATGCAATGATGGGGGACATCTTGGAGGGCAGTTATATAATTGAAAAGATTAGGGACTGAGAGAGATTGTACATATAAAATATTACCCTCGATCCTATTTTTAAAAATTTCTGCCCCATGTCATCCTAAATGTGGGTGGTCCACACCAATGTGGAAGATGAAGAAAGAGGAGCAAGGTAAAGGTGACAAGAGCATTCTAAGAGTCTGGTTTCAATGCCACCAATTTCCCCATCCTGATAAAAGAAGCTTTGACTCTTAAATCAGGAACACATAACCTTTAAAGACTGACTGAGAAAGATGTTCTAATTGTAGTGCCTTCACTTTGTCACATCCAAATTGTTTGTAAGCCCCAAACTCCAAAGCATTGTGGGGGGAAAAAGCTTCCCAGAATGTGTGGCAAGACATAATTAGAGTACACGCAAGTCTTTTTTAATTTTTTTTTTAGCTCTATAGGTTAGAATAAAAATAGCTCTAAACAACAGCCTGTGGCATGCTAATTGCTTTGTACCTGATCCTCTCATTGAAGTCAGTGGGAGTTTTGCCTGCTGAAGAACTGTCAGGAAGGGCCTCTGCAAAAAACCCAAAAATGTTTCCAGTTATTCCCATTTGATGAAGAGTGAAAGTCCAGACAGTGTGGAGAGGCAAGATGTAAGTTTGCTACATCACTGATCTTATTTTTCAAACGATATTCTTGCTGGCATTCTGAAATAAAATAAAAACCAATGGTACCATGCTGTGTTATCTTGTATGTGTATGAGTATAGAGAGAACTAGAGATAGAAAGATAGAAATAGCTAAATGTGCATATATATACATGTTTAGACATATAGATATACACAAGTGCATACACATATATGCATATGTATACACCCATATACAAATACCTGACATCCACATGTGTGTATGTATAGATCCATATGTGGGTATACATTATACATATGAATGATATGTGTGTATGTGTGTGTGTGTGTGTTGTAATTATATTAGAATTTCAAACCAAAACAAAATCTGAGAACTCAAGTTCTTGGTATCAAAATGAATGTGTTCCCTTGGTTTTCTGACTTCAAATTGTAAAACCTGACTAGGTAAAAATCCTTCTTATTCATGCTCTACTATGCTTTCAGCATCATTGACTTCCAATTCTTCCTGGTTCTCTATATTCCCAAGGGATATGTACATCTGGACTCAAGGAATGCACATACTGTAATGCAAGAGTATCTACAGAGCTTTCACACATATGTCGTAAGCATGCAATACCCAAGAACATAGCCTCGATATACACAAAAATGGGAGTGTAAAAGAACTATGCATGGCTTGAATTCAGGAGTCTGTTTAGGGTAGAACACGTTGAGAAGGCTGTGTTACAGAATCTGATTCTATTTTTAGGCTATATTTTTCTAGACAGATGTTGAAAACCCATAAAGAGGTTTTTAAATGTGTTATTACTGGTAAGTTATTGCACCGTTAATGTGGTCCGTACTGTAGCAATAGAAACTCCAGGAACGCATCTTTTCTTTCTCTCTCTCTTTCTCTCTTTAAACTTTATTTATAGCCTTGCAAAAGACTCACATTCACATAACCCGCCTTTGCAGACTTGCCAGAAGATTAATGATATCACAGTGTTCTTGAGAACAAAAATGTGTCTACCACTGTGTTGAATAATCTCTCCTTTCACACATTAAAAGTGAGATGAGGCCTACTTTAGAAAGCAAGGACAATGTGTCACAAAGAGTTAGTTGGCTAAAAGACATACCGGCATTGCTGTCCTGAATCACAAATTGTTTTCATGCATGTTATGCTGAGAATAAAAAAGCATTTATCACCACCGATTGGAGGAACTTTCATAGAATTTCAAATTCAGACTTATTCCAGAAATTCTCAAATCATTTATTAGTAAAATAAAGAATTAAAAAGTAAGGTAAAGTAGTTCTTAGTTAATACCTTTAACTTCTATTCTTAAACATGTTACCTGAATGAATTCGTCATCATCCAATTTCCGTGATGTCCTCATTAGGATTTCGAATACTACAGGGTCTTAGACTTTTGAACTAAAGCTATCTATCCATATCTCACACTTATTTAAAGTAGTATATTTTTTTTACAATCAGATGAAGTCCACGAATCAAATTTGACATTCCTCCAAATAGACTGGTTCAGCAAAAATACATTAGGTGAAACAATTTTAAAGGGGGCAGTTAGTTTACTTGAAACAATGTTTATAGTAAACAATATGAGGATAACAAGATTGGTGCTCATGGTAGATAATGTTGTTTGGCCTTAAGTGCTACTTCAAAGGGTCATTGGTCATATGATTTGTATCTGAGCAATCAGCCAAAAGGCATTACTGCAAGTTTTCTCTGCATTACCATAGGTTTTGTTGCCTTGATCAGCTTCAGGGAGGATGTCTAGATAACCATTTTTTCTGGCCTTAAATTTATAGTTATCACACTGCTTATTCTTTCAAACTCAACATATTGTGTTCACATAGAGATAGAGATACATAGATAGATATAGATATATACACACATACATATGTGTGTGCATACTTGTATTTGTATCTGTATGTACATAAATATGCACATATGTATACACACATCATGTTATTATTCACTAAGAATTTAAGGAAAATGGGAACTAAATTATATAATGGACTGGTATAGTGGAAAGAGCACTAGAAGTAGAATAAGAGAAATAGGGTTCAAATCTTGTCTCCGCCTCTTACTGCCAAACTGACCTTGGGCAAGTGCTTGCTCTCTCTATTTATAAAATAAGAAAGATGAAGTAGATGACTTCTATGGTCCCTTGCTCTTGTCAATACATGACTCTTTGATCTTGTGATCATAGACTAAAATATGCTGTTAATTATTTGGTTTATCCTAAAATTCATATTTAATTCTAGTTTTTCAGAAAATATTTGTGGGTCTCAGTTCCTCATCTATAAAATAAGGAGGTTTAACTAGTCTCTTCTGGTTCTAAATGTATCATCCTACAATCTTAATATAGGATTTATAGTTAGAAATTAGTGGCTGAACTTAACACAGAATTTGCAGGGATTTGTTCAATATTTTCTACCTATTGAGCTCAGCTGTTAGGTGTTGTGAAGAATACAAGAAAAATATGTGTAACCCGTGGTCTCTTCCATGGAGGAATTCAAAGAGTGTAAAACTGTGACTTCTAAACATCTATTAAAATTGTGGAAGATGAAACCCTAGTGATTTTTTAAAAAGAGGCAACCATCTATATAATAGTTTTGAAAAACTGGGGTATAGGGAGAATGAATGTTTGTGTGGGTAGAACCATCTACAGAATTATTAGTTAGAAAAGTAGCATGTTCATTTTAATCATATTTGTTTTGTGTGTTCAAAATCTATTTTAAGGGTTCAAATGAGATCTAGCACCTTTAACAATTCTAGTTTGATAAAGAAAAAGGAGAGCTGAGATAGGTAACAGGACAGTCTTTAGTAAGAATCAGCTTTATAATGCTGGAAGTGTTAGCTTCAGTCAAGAATATAATTAAAATTGATTCACTGTTGTTTAGGAAAAAGACCAAATGGCATTAAGGATAATATGGGAATCTCAGATTAAAAACTAAATTACTCAGAGGGCAGCTAGGTGGCACAGTGGATAAAGAACCAGCCCTGTATTCAGGAGGATCTGAGTTCAAATCCGACCTGACACTTGACATTTATTAGCTGTGTGACCCTGGGCAAGTCACTTAACCCTCATTGCCCCCCCCCCCAAAAAAAACCAAGAACAAAACAAACAAACAAACAAAACCCTAAATTATTCAGAGAGCCAGTTTTAGGTCTATGATCTCACAGACATGAGATCTTGTGAGGCTTAAGCAGGTTCGAAATAAAGAATCAAAACTTGCCTAATGTTGTAAACTGGCTCTGCAAAAATATAATAGTTCGGCCAATAGTACAGAGAGCCGTTAAGGCTCTAGATTAAAGGCCAGATATTTGGGAAACCATACTATTGTAGTTATTATATTTTTAAGCCCCAATTTAAAGTAAATGGTCTGACCAAGAGAATTCCTTTCGCAAAGCTTCATTACAGATTTTAGGTATTTCCTTGAAAATGAGATGCATGCTAACTATACCTAATAGACATCAAGATTCCTTCAAGTCTCAGACAATATCCTGCTTTCTGTAAGAAGACTTTCCTAATGCTTCTCCCCTCCCGCTACCCCCACCCCCATCCCTGGGGCTCAACACAGTCACCAACCAAAGCAGTTGTGGCAGATCTTGTGATCCTCCTGCCTGCATATTACTGATCTTTCAGAATTATGTCATTTCAAAATGAACCAAACTTATCACATGAATCTACCTCATAATGAATCATTCAGGTAGGTATATAGGTAGGTAGAGAGGTAGATAGACAGATGGAAAGATGATAGATAGATAGATAGATAGATAGATAGATAGATAGATAGATAGATAGATAGAGTTAGATATTTAGATAGAATAAGTAAGAGATGAATAAATGATAGATGATTTATTGTAGTAAGTTCAGGGGATAAAAAAAAATAAATAATCCTTGTCCCCAGGGAGCTTACAATCTAATGGAGGAATTGGGAAAGGGGTAGGGAATTATTATACAGCTAATAGTATGTCTGGAGTTATCTATGAATTCTGCATAAGTCTGGAATTAAATAACATAAGGTCAAAGTTTATCTATCAAGACCCAGGATGGTTCCAGGGGCATAGTCCAGTTTACCATTGGGAGGGAGTAGAGTGATAACCCAGGGGAGATAGCATAGTTAGAGATGTCTCTGAAATCTAAATGAGATGGAAATAGAAAATGCAGTTTCACTGTCATAAAAATGATTGAATTCTATTAGTTTCTATGTGGGAAAATGAAAAAAGTCTTGGCATTGATCAAGATTGAAATTTAATATTTTAGCCATTTTAGTAACTACCAAATCATTAGTTCCACCATGTTAGTTTTTTTTTTCACCATCAGATATTTTTGGAATATTGTGTAGACATATCCACAATCTGTACTGACTGCAAACCATTTTGGGATCTAATTAAGAAATCACATTAATGAGATCTTAAATATAAAAGTTTGCAATTCACATGATCTGCTCCTCCAGCATATATGAGCTTTTAACATTTTATG
This sequence comes from Dromiciops gliroides, assembly GCF_019393635.1. Classification (NCBI taxonomy): domain Eukaryota; kingdom Metazoa; phylum Chordata; class Mammalia; order Microbiotheria; family Microbiotheriidae; genus Dromiciops; species Dromiciops gliroides. Next base: position 450,509,673 of record NC_057861.1, on the reverse strand, counting down.
TGTATCAGAATAGCTATATTTAGAAATTCTATTTTATAGGCCAGAATTAGAAACTTGGAGTGATATCGAGAGTTAAAAACAAGGGGGGGAAATTGAAACGAAATAGTTAAGATATGAATGTTGCCCTCTTCAGGTACAAGCTAAAACCTACTCTGTTGCTGAGAGACGTCCCTCATCTTAGCCTTCTACTTATCATTCTCCTTCTATCTTCCTGTATTCATGGATACATGGTTCCCTTTGGAAAATGCCAGTTCACTACTTATTCTTTCCAGTCTTGAGTACAACTTCTCTCATACTGCCTCCCACCTACTTAATGCATGGGGTGGAAGGGGGTGGAGGTATGCTCTATGCTCCTTACTGCCAAACAAGTTATTTTCTCTGTTACCATCACTCCTTTGAATATACTTCAATTGTCTATGTCAACCAAATTTGAATGCATTCAGTTATTGGTTATGTCCCTCTGTAACTGTGGATATCTACAAAGACTCTCCCTCCTTAGCTCCCATAAAAACTTTTACTTTACCCTGCTTCTTCCTCAATCTGTTGTCTTAATTTTCCTCTATTTCACAAACTAGAAAAAGCCAATTCAATTGCTGTCTCTATTTCATATGACTCTAAGATTTCTATATCCAGCACTGATCTATAGTCTGATGTCTATCTGTATTAACAATTGCCTGCTGAACATCTCTTAACTAAATGTCCCATAGGCATCTCATAGGCAACATATTCATAACTAAACTAATTTTCTCCCTAAACTCACCCCTCCCCCTAGTATCCTTATTCTGGTTTATTGTACCACCTGTTTTCCCAATGACCCAGCTTTATTACCTTGGCATTATCCTTGACTCTTCTGTCTGCTCATGTCTTCATATCTAATCAGTTGCCAAGTCTTGTCAATTATACCTATACAAAATGTCTCACGCTGTCTACCCAGTTCTGGCCCTCATCACCTCTTACTTGAATAACTAAAACAGTCTCTTAATTTGTCTCCCTGCTTTTAGGTCTCTTCCTTATTCCATTCTGCAAACAATCTTCCTAAAGCAGAAGTCTGACCACATTATTTCAATACTCCCTAGCTTGCCATTAAAAGCTCTTCACAGTCTAGCTCTAGCCTCCTTTTCCAAATTGATTTCAAATTATCTCCTACTTCTTTCACTCCACATTCCAATCAATGTGTCCACCTTGCTGTTTGCTAAAATTGGCATTCTAATTTCTGCCTTCACGCTTTTGCAAAGGCTGTGCCTCAAGTCTGGAATACACTCCCTTGTTCCCCTTCATCTCTTTTTTTTTTTTCAATTTTGATAGAAACTATTTATTAATAGACAAGGAGGCCAGTGAAGATGTTTACTTCTTCTTGGCCACACCCACAGTGCAACCCCTGCAGCCTGTAATCTTGGTGTGCTGGCCCCGGACTCGGAGACCCCATAAGTGCCGAAGCCCACGATGTGTCCGAATCTTCTTCAGTCACTCCAGATCCTCACGAAGCTTATTGTCCAGACCGTTGGCCAGAACCTGCCTGTATTTTCCATCCTTTCCATCCTTCTGCCTATTAAGGAACCAGTCTGGAATCTTGTATTGTCGAGGATTCTACATGATGGTGATCACACGCTCCACCTCATCTTCAGGGAGTTCACCAGTCCTCTTAGTGAGGTCAATGTCTGCTTTTCTCAGTACTACATGGGCATATCTTCGACCCACACGCTTGATGGCTGTGATGGCAAAAGCTATTTTCCGCCATCCATCAATGTTGGTGTTGATCACTCTCAAAATGTGCTGGAACTTCTCGGGGATTACAAGAGACATGGCTGCAACGGCGGCGTGAGAGCCTTCTCTCTTCCCTTCATCTCTTAGAAACTTCAGCTTGCTTTAAGGGTCAACTCCAGTGTTACCTCCCATATGAAGCCTTTTTTATTTCCCATAGTTATTATTGCTCCATTTCTCTTCTAGTTACTGTCTCTCTCTCTCTCTCTCTCTCTCTCCATATATATATATATATATATATATATATATATATATATATATATATACATATACATATATATATATATATACATATATATATATATATATACACATATATATATATATTTAAATGCAAAAATGTATCTTCCCCTTAGACCATAAACTCCTTGAAGGCAGAGATTTTTAATCCTTTTGTTTCTGTTTCCCCTAAAGCCCTAAAGATCACAGTTGCCTAATAAGAATGAATATTAGTTTGTTCAATGCCATTGTTCATTTGGGTCCTCTGCTTTCTTTCTTTCCATAGAAAAGAATTTCATCCCTCAAAATGAAAACCAAAGGAAGTTTTCATTGTCTTAAGTTTTTTTTCCACCTTTGGTCATTATTTTCTACCTATAATACTTGAATTCCCCAAGTCTAATATCATGTGCTTCCTTCTTAGGCTAAAGGTTTGAATATGTAAAGAATATAAAGGAAACTCATCACTAATTTGGTGGTCAGTTTCACAAACCTAAAATTGGGAAGGTCGATGAATGTTCTATCAGAAAAAGTAATAGTTAACTGTGAAAATAATATGGAGAAAACTAAGGATTTTCATTCCAACATTCTGATATATTACATTGATAATGTCAAAATAAGGATACTTATGTTGGGAACACCCCCATAGAGTCCTCTAGGCTCTCCTTTTATGTTCTTACCACCATGGGTTAGTTTTTGTCTCCTCTCCTTTGGAAAAGTCATCCTTTGTTACTGCTGTGGGAATAATTGGAATCCCAGTGAAGTCAGTTCTAGAAAAAGCTGAGGTTTCCCTACTATCCTCTAAGCATCTAAAGAAGTTTAGTGACTTTTATTTAAAAAGTACCTTCAATGTCTCATGATGCATGACCTCATTTTGATAGCTCTTAGGCAACTCCTGAATATCTTCATTTGGGAAGGCAGGGATGCCGCTAGGTCTCCCTTCCTTTTGCATCCTGATTAGGTTTATGACTTGGGAGTGTCTTCAAAGATTCAAAGAAGCAGTCTGTGTAGTGATTTTTCCACCCTTCATAAGACAGTGCAATCCAAACATACTCCTTTCTCTGTAGGGTGAAAAAAGGTAAAAGGCAAGTATATTAAGGAAACACCTGCCTAAACTGCCTTTGTGACATTGGAAATTTTTAGTTAGGGGCAGCTAGGTGGTGCAGTGGATAGAGCACTGGCCCTGGATTCAGGAAGACCTGAATTCAAATCCAGCCTCAGACACTTGACACTTACTAGCTGTGTGACCCTGGGCAAGTCACTTAACTCCAATTGCCTCACCAAAAAAAAAGAAAAAAAAAAGAAATTCTTAGTTAACCCGCTCTCACTGTCTAATTTACTACAAGAATATCCCCCATGCCTTACTATCTTTATGATAAATTGGGGAATAACTCTATGGCATGATCTCTATGTGAAGAATAGCTCATTTAACATCTCTAATTGTATTTTACATTTGTATCTCTAATTTTATTGGATTAGAAGAGGCCCTATAGCTCTATACATGACTGAAGTATCAACTTCCACTTTGGACACTCCCAAAACTACAGAAGCACAGAAGGAATAAAGTAATAGTAAACATATCCCTGTGATAATTTTATAGAATTGTTTAATAATTCCTGAAAAAGTCTTTAATAACTTAAAACATGAATGTCTTGGGTGTCTCTGGGTAGCCAACAGAGAAGTATATAATTATAAATAAGGAGTTCTTGACCTATGGTCCATGAACTTTGGGGATAAAAAGTAATGTGATTTGATATAATTATTTTCCTTGGTAATCCTGTATATTTTATATTATGTGTATAAAAGCATTATTCTGAGGTGTTCATAGGTTTTAGCACACTGCTAAAGGGGTCCATGATCCACAGATGGTTGAGAATCTTACTCTAGGCACTGTTCCAGTGTTCAAATGCATCAGATTATAGTAAAGCCAAAACTCTCCTTTCCTCTTCTACCAGAAGGATGCAAAACAAACATTCCAGGCTCAAAGGGGAGAACTAAGCCACAGAATGCTAGTCAGCCAATCAGTCAACAAGAATTTATTAAGTCCTTGTTAGGTGAGAAGTACCAAGCTAACAAGTGCTAGGAATATAACGAAAGGCAAAAACATGGTCCCTGATTTCAAGGAGCTCACCTATGCTAATATCATATTAGGGAAGAATTTTATGATTTCTACTTTGTGTATCCTCTTCTAGTAACACTGAATATTTTCTAATTTTTTCTACTTCTGTTAGTTGCCTTTCTCTCCTTCCTTGTTTGTTTTATGTGCCTCCTCTTACATATGAAATACCTATTATTATAAATGTCACTTTTATTATATGATTAAGTGATATGTGTACAGAAATCCTTCAGTTTAAGCAAGTAATATTGTATTCAAGAATAATGGCTCAGTGGAAGTTCTCATTATTTTGGAGTCTCAGCACATAGATTCTTGTGAATGACCTATTGACAAGAAATCATCATTTGGCCAAGATAATGCTGTCTTCCCCCATGGTTTTCATTATGGAGTCAGGGATGACCAGTTCCTATTCATTTACTTCCTCCTTTTATTGAATTGATTGAAAGAAAAATACCAAGTCCCATGCCAGGGTAAAGGTTCATTCATGGGTTCCAAAGATCACAATGAACATGAATGGGAATATGATTTTTAATGGTGCTTATAAGATCATATCTTTGATATATGAGTGACTGATGTTTACCTTTATGTAGCTCTAGTCCTCATTATCTGTTTCATATCATGGGAGACAAGTTTTGTTGTTGTTGTTGTTTATTTGTTTTGTTTTACTTCTACACTAATACATCAATCTTATCTTTCTTTAAAACCCTAAATTGCCTTTTTTCCCCTCTACTCAACATTAGAATGAAGAATATATTTCAATAATAATGAACATAATCCTGAAGTTAACACTGCTTTATTCTGAAAAGAGAGTTAATAATGTTTTTTCGATTAACTTGAAATATTTCACCATCAATCTTTTTTTTCCATTTTTACTAAGTAGGATTCCCAAAAATACTTGGTAAGCATTTGATCAAATGTCTAGTGTGATGCTTGCATGCTGACTTTATTATAATTATCCATGTTTGCACAGTCAACACCTACTTTTTCTCTCTAGGTTTTGATCTCATTCTTCTCCTTGGTTGCAGAATGATAAATGGGTTGTTTTTAGGCCAATCTTATGTGGATTCTGTTCTTCATCAGCAGACCTCCCTTAGTTTTGATGGCAACATCAAAGATCTGGGTAGATATATGTAGCAAAGTAGATTCAGTGTGAGGTTCTGATATAACTTTTCCATCTTCATTATCATTAGCAAGAACATCATTAACTGGCATAAATTAATAAAATCCTACATCTTAGAGCTAAAAAGTGTCACATGAGACCATCTCATTCAGTTCCTTCCTTTCAAACAGGTATTGTTAATCCTTATTTTAGATTTTAAGCAGCTGAAGTCCAATCCAAGATCACATCTTATAAAGGACTGAAGGGCAGTAAATCATGATTCTCTGCCTTGCAATTCAATGTTCCATCTGTTTACTACAAAGAGCCAAGTGTAAAAGGAGCTAAAAGGTTCTCCAGGAGGTTACTAACTAAAAAACTCATAGATTGACCAATCAACAGCATTATTTTGTTTGTTTGTTTGTTTTTTAGTGAGGCAATTGGGGTTAAGTGACTTGCCCAGGGTCACACAGCTAGTAAGTGTTAAGTGTCTGAGGCCGGATTTGAACTCAGGTACTCCTGACTCCAAGGCCGGTGCTCTATCCACTGTGCCACCTAGCTGCCCCAACAGCATTTATTAAGTGCCTTCTATGTTCCAGGCCCTGTGCTAAGTATTGGGGACACAGAGGAAGGCAAAAGACAGTCTCTGCTCTCCAGAAGCTCACAGTCTAATGATTGAGACAGGATGCAAACAGCTCTGTACAAATAAGATACATATGGGATAAACTGGAGGCAATCAATAGAAGGAAGACCCTAGCATTAAGGGAGACTAAAAGAGCTTCTTTCACGAGGAAGAATATTAACTGAGATCTGACATAAGACAAGAAAACCATTAGTGAAGATGAAGATGGAGAGAATTCCAGGCATAGGACACAGCCAGTGAAAATGCAAGGAGTAACAAAATGGAGTGTTTTGTGTAAGGAGCAGCAAGGAATCCAATGTCACTGGACTGCAGATTGAATGATGATGAGGAAGATAAACAAAGACTGAAAAATAAGGAGAGGGCCAGGTTATAAAAGGCTTTGGATGCCAAAAAGGGGATATAGATAGATCCAATGTGATTTAGTGACTCCCTACAAAAATCTCTGGTAGTATCAGTGGTAAGAATAGTAATTGAGAACCTAGTTGATAGGTTTAGAAGTTTTAACAGCCCACAAATATATTTTATCCATTTTCAGGATATTTTTGTATTTATCCCCATGCTAATAAATGTTATAACGACAAAATCTTGATGACAGAGGGCATCAAAACCTTCTAGTACGTTATAGGGCTTTGGATCAATTTTTCAATCCTTACTGAAGTGAATGGACAAAGTGTCTCTGAACTACATTAATCAACCAATCAATCAACAAAGATGTATTAAGCATTTAGTAGCATATCTGGCAACTAGGTGACAGTGGATAAAGAATCTGGCCTGGAGTCAAGAAGACTCCTCTTCCCGACATTTACTTGCTGTGTGACCTTTGGCAAATCACTTAACCTTGTTTGCCTCAATTTCTACATCTGTAAAATGAGCTGGAGACAGAAATGGCAAACCTCTACAAGCTTCTTTGCCAAGAAAACCCCAAATGGGGTCATGAAGAGTCAGGCATGACTTAAACAACTAAATAACAACAACAAAACTATGTCTCAGGCATCATCTGATGTGCCAGCCTCTCTCCCAGAAGTCTATGCATGAGTATAAAGGGTTAAACATTATGACATAAGTCTCCAAGGAATGCTGGGGAATGAGACTTTGGCTAGTGAAGAAAGAGACTGGGACAAGGAGAAATAGAGGAAAACAAGGATCTCTGCCTAATTCATGACAGAGATGGCAGCATGATTCATTCCTCCCCAGCTGTGCCTAGACTGCTTTCCCAGAAGAAGCAGCAGCAGGGCTTGTTAGCTTATCAACTCAGGTGATGCCAGCACTCATGACAGAAGCACTACATAGAGATGTTTCCCTGCTCTGTGTCAAAAGGGAAATAGCAATGCTTTCTCTGATGCTTCAGCAGTCACAGGATCATAGATTTAGAACTAAAAGTGTCCTTAAGACAATAAATCTAATCCTACTGTTTTGCAGATGAGAAAACTAACATTGAGAAGGGTTAAATGACTTTTACAGGTTCACACAGCTAACAAGTGTCTATGGTAGGATTGGAACATAAGCATTCTTCAACTCCAAGACTAGAAATCTATCCTCTGCTACACCAAGTGAGACATAATATTTCTCAGGCATAGAGTCTCCCAAATTCCATTCATATGCCTGTTCTAGAATGCATTGCGATTCTAAAAAGTATCTTTAGAGTGACCTAGAAAACTCCAGGCCCTGGAGATCTTAGAGAGAAATATGTAGTGTTAAATGAGCACCTGTTGCTTGATTTTCTTTATTTACCCAGCCATTTAGTTCAGCTAAATGTCTTTGCTTTGATTCAATGTGCCTTTGGGTTTGTCTGTTAAGGGGAAAAAAACATTAACTAAAACTAAGCTTTAGTTTTGAATAAACACTGGCCTAAAATATATCATTAATACATATGGACTTATAAGAAGTCCATGTTTTGGGGTAAGGGTGGAGAGAGAAATACTACAAATTGGCCCAATTTCTTCTGACTCCTGGATTTACAGACTGTATTCATTTCATGCTTGCTCTTTCTTTGAGCCATTGACTAATGTCTTTATCACAGGCATCTGCTAAAGAAACAATATAGGCAAAAGAGTACTGAATTTGGAGTTTGGAGTTTGTATCTTGACTCTTCCACTTCTTCTCCATGAGACCTTGGACATATCTCTGAACCTCAGGTTGCTCAACTACAGGATGGAAACAATAAATCCAACACTATTCACCTCACAGAGACATTATGATGATCAAAATATATCGGCTGCTTTTTAAACTACAAAACAATATCTAAGTGTCAATTATAACAATATTGATTTGTCCAAGCAGTATTCTATCTTTGCAGCATGCTCTTAAATATCTGAATTCACAGGAAGAAAGTATTTTCAAGCTAGGTTTATGGAGGCAGGAAGTACCTATTGAAGCTCACTTGATATGATAATTCATTGGAGAACTTTTTTAGTTTTATATAAACCAAATTGAGGAAAACTATCTTTCCTGCTTATTAAAAGCATTATGCTCCTTCTCTGGGTTAACTCTGTGGTGTGAGTGGGATTTGAGGTGGGTTTAAATGCAAGTTGGAGAATGGTGGGTAGAGAAGGGATAAAAAGATAATCCCCATAAAATAAAAACTGTAGAAAATGACAAAATAAAAATTGTATAAAGGGAGTCTGAGTGAAGATTTACTTGTCAAAAATGATAGGGACTGAAGAAAGAAGATATAAGGGAGGTAATGTTGCTAGATGTAACCTTGATATAATGTATAAAGTTAAGTAAGTATCTAGAAACACTGGTTAATACTGAAAAATGCTGACTTAAATTGGGTCCCTGCAATAAATGCAACATGTGTCTAATAAAAATATAGTTGTGAAATGCCAACATATTTGTGTATAAAAATTCAGCAAGTATTTTGATGTGGTGTTAGGTACTGATGATATAATAATCAAAAACCAAAAAACCAACCAACAAAACAGAAATGTCCTTGCTTTCAAAGAGCTTACATTTGATTCTGGGGAAACAACATATACACAATAAGTATATTAAAAATATAGAGACATGGGGGCAGCGAGATGGCGCAGTGGATAGAGCACCGGCCCTGGAGTCAGGAGTACCTGAGTTCAAATCCGGCCTCAGACACTTAACACTTACTAGCTGTGTGACCCTGGGCAAGTCACTTAACCCCAATTGCCTCACTAAAAATATATATATATATAGAGAGAGAGAGACATGATCTATGATTTCATTGGTCTAGAGGACTCCCAGATAAAGAAATTCTCTCTAGCAACATAGGTAGGCACTTTCCATGTGTCTTAGATATTTACCTAGAGTTCCAAGAGGTCAAGTGTTTATCTGAGGATCGTATGGCTAATATTTGTCCAAAACTGGATGTCAGCTCAAGTTTTCTTTGATTCCATGCCTCTGTAGTACCATGCTGCCTCTCATATAAAACATATGTAGATTAATATAAATTAATTTCATTGTAGTTAGATTAGTAACAACTGGAAAAATCAAAGAATTCCTCTTCTAGGAGATAACCCCAGAGCTGCGCTTTGAAGAAAGTGAGAGATTTTAGGATACAAAAGGTGAAGATAAAATATATTCCAAGGATAGGAGACAGTCATTGAGAAGACCTAGTGTGGGGGCAGCTAGGTGGTGCAGTGGATAGACCACTGGCCCTAGAGTCAGAAGGACCTGAGTTCAAATCCAGCCTCAGACACTTGACACGTACTAGCTGTGTGACCCTGGGCAAGTCACTTAACCCCAATTGCCTCACCAAAAACCAGAAGAAAAAGAGAAGACCCAGTGTGAAGAGACATGCAATGTCATATGTGAAGAAAAGCAAGTAAGCTTCTTTGTCTGGATCATAGAAAATGTGAAGGGTAGTATTGGGGAATGAGGGTGGAAAATTAGAAAGGGTTATGATGGGTTGAAAATGGCATAAAAAGAAGTTTATACTTTGGTCTGGTGGTAAATCTGTGTTTTAATAATATCACTTTGGCAGCAGTGTGGAAGATGAATTGGAGAGGAGAGAGTCTAGAATAATGGAGGTCCTAATTGAATCATTGTAATAATGTAAGAAAAAATGTTGTTGTTCAGTTATTTCTGTCATGACCCCTTTGGGGATTTTTTTGGTAGAGATACTGAAGTAGTTTGCCATTTCTTTTTCCAGCTCATTTTACAGATGAGAAAACTGAGGCAAACAGGGTTAAGTGAGTTGCCCAGGGTCTCACAGCTAGTAAGTGTCTAAAGTGGGATTTAAGGCCTTCCTGACTCCAAGCCTTGTACTTTATCCACTGTCCCACCTAGATGTCTTGAGAGAGGTAGTATAAAAACAAAGAAATCAAAGCTATCTACAGTCATATAAAAATGCTCTAAATCACTCCTGATCAGAGAAATTAAAATTAAAACAACTCTGAGATACCATCCAACACTTATCAGAGGAGCTTATATGACAAAAAAAGAAAATGTTGGATGTTGGATGGGATGTGAGAAAACTGGGACAGTAATGTGCTTTTGGCAGAGTTGGTGGAATGATCCAACGATTCTAGAGAGCAATTGGGAACTATGTCCAAAGAGCTATAAAACTATGCATACCCTTTGATCCAACAATACCACTGCTGGGTCTCTATCGCAAAGATATCAAAAGGGGGGGGTATTTGTACAAAAATATTTATAGCAGCTCTTTTTGTGGTAGATTAGAATTGAATATCAAAGGGATGTCCATCAATTGGGGAATGACTAAACAAGCTGTGGTATATGATTATAATGGAATGTTATTGTGCTACAAGATATTACAAGCAGGGGGATTTCAGAAAAACCTGGAAAGACTTACATGACCTGACATATAGGGAAGTGAACTTGTACCAAGAGAATGTTGTACACAGTGAATATTGTTCAATGAAGAACTGTGAATGACTTAACTATTCTCGGCAATACAATGATTCAAGACAATCCCAAAGGACTAATGATGAAGTATACTATCTGGCTCCAGAGAAAGAACTGATATTGATTGAATATAGACTGAAGAATGCTATTTTTCACTTTATGTCTTTTTTTTCCTTTAATTCAAGTCTTCTTGTAAAAAGTGACTAATATGAAAATGTTTTACATAATTCATTGCACACATGCAACCTATATGTGATTGCTTACCTCCTCAGGGAGATAGGAATGGAAAGAGGGAAGGAAGGATAGTATCTGTAAGTTAAAACTTTAAATAAGAATGTTTTAAAAATTGGGGAAAAAAGAAAATGGAGACCTGTCAATAGCTAATGTTTCTCTTCCCTTCTATACCTGAAAACCCTTCAACACCCCCCTAGTCTATCTCCTCTTTTGGTCCAGTCAGAGAAAAAGGGTGATGTTTTTTTTCCTTAACAAAGTGAACCCTTGTTCCCTTTATCACACCTCTCCCCTATTTTCTATGAGTTACCCCTTGGTTCCTTTCTCTTTAAATCTTCAATCTTTCTCTATGCAGTGGCTCCATCCCCAGATGAGATGTCCTCATCTTTTAAAAAACAAACAACCAAAATATCTTCATTTGACCCTAGTATATCATCAATTTGTCTTTTTTCTCACTTTCATTTTCCAATTCAGTTCCTTGGAGACAGAAAGTCTAGACTTCAAATACTGCTTCAGATACTAGCTATGAAATGATGGATGTCACTTAATCTCAGGATCAGGTTCCTCACCTGCAAAATGGGGATAATAACAAATTGTGAAGCATTGTGAAGATCAAATGAGAAAATAAAGGTAAGATGTTTTGTAAATATTTAAAGGAAAAAGTCATCTATATTTTCCTGCCTTCGCTTCCACACCTTTCTGGAAGCTGGCTAACCTCCCAACTTCCTCCCTCCAGCATTTACGAAAGTATTAAGAAAGCATTTAAAAAGTATCCTAGTCTCACTGATTTCTTTTAGGTAATTGTGTAAAAGGTTACAAATAAAAGCTGAGGTCCAGGAACATGAATTAAAAATGGGAATTATATTTAGAATAGAAAGAAAATACCTCAATCCCTCTATACTTCAATGGATTTAGGGTAATTATCAGAGTAAGAAAATGAAGAAGTTCTGATTTATATCAATTAATCTATTTGTCTCTTGAGTTCAACTTTGACCAACTGGAAAGGAAAAACTTTGAAAGGATTTTTTCAGGACTGATAAGCAATGCAAAGTACTTCCACTATTTTTTTGGTGGGACAATAGGGTTAAGTGACTTGCCTAGGGTCACACAGCTAGTAAGTGTCAAGTGTCTGAGGCCGGATTTGAATTCAGGTCCTCCTGAATCCAGGGCCACCTAGCTGCCCCTACATCCACTATTTTAAAATATTTGAAAATCCTTTTTTTACGATTTGAAAAACTTACTTAAATATTTCACCCCACAGTAAATTTGAAGACAGTTAATAGCACATCATATTATATTATAGACTACATCTGAAGTCAGCAGTGAAAATGTTAAGACATATGAAAAACCTTGACAATAGAAATGTAAATTAATTTTGCCAATTTCACTTCCGCTCTAAGTACTGCTGGTATAGTACCTAGTATTCAGTGTTTAACCTTTTTCATCGGTAACTAGAGTGATTACAATAGCTCATCATTTTCATTTCTCAGATGCATTTGAAGAAGGTGAAAAGTAAACTAACTCTGGTACATGCACTCCCAGAAATAACAATAGAAGTATAATAGATAATAATCAAATGAGAGAATATGTTTGGTGCTTTTAGCTCTATACAAATGTTAGCTTTTAGCATTAATGGCCCATCCTGAGAGAGATTAAATGGCTAGTCCAGCATTGCATGCATATAGGTAGTACCTGAGGCAGTATTTGAACTCAGGACTTCTTATCTCCAAATCCAACACTCTACATATCCCAAATTAATTGTTGCCAAGAGAATTTTGGATAAAAATTTTAAAAATAAAAACCTGTAACCTCTTTTTTTTTAAACCTTGTTTCCTTTAATGTGGAACACACATAAACCTAATATGACCATTCCAAGATTGTACAAGTTTTCCCAAACCTCTTTCCTCTCAAATTGTAAAAGATTAGTCTTTCTCAATGCCACCCCTGTGGATGCCATTCTTAAAAACACAAAACACTGCAGATAAAGTCTTCTGTTTTTCAGGGATTTCCAAATTTTCACTTTCATCTGGAAAAGGGAATGAAAAGTCCCAATGTAGGAACAGAATGGTAATAATTGACTAGGAAGTTTACCTGAAGTTTACACTTCTTTCCAAACCTCATTTTTTCCATTACAACTCAGTTTAGCATTCCTACACTGATGGAAGATTCAGATTGGTTTTTACTTTTCCTGAACTCGTTCACCCATCTGCTAGCAAAGACTACTGGACAGATGGTGGTGAACTTGTGAGCTCGGAAGACTTCCCTTGCCAAAAGGATTAACAGCTCCAGCAGACATTTCTGCCATAGCCCTTCAAATCCAGAAGAACAATTCAGACTCTCTAGCTAACACTGGAGAAGAGAAGGAGCTATAGTTATTGCTTTCCAATAAAGCAATAATGCCCCATTAGCTCTTTGGCTGTTACACGTTTTACCACAGACTACTTCTTGAGGCTGTCTTCCCATATGTCCCCCTTTGATAAATTTTATCAGTGCTCAGACAGGGTGACACAAGGAAAAAAAGGACAGTGGCTTTTTAGCTTACTCCACTCCCCCTGCTTTGCCCTCCTCTGCTTCTCCTACCAAAAAATAAACAAACAAAACAAGAGCAAACAGAAATTTTGTGACAATTTCTATTCTGGCCTTTCTCTCCATAAATTGATTCCAAGTCAGTAGTTTGTGTTCCCAAAGTTGAGCTTCTGTGGAAATGAGATATAGCCACACAATAAAAATTAAGGATAGAATGAAACCAAGAAATTGTCTAACTTAAAAGTAACTACTTTTCTTTTTTTTCTTTCTTTTTTTGGTTGGGCAATGAGGGTTAAGTGACTTGCTCGAGGTCACACAGCTAGTAAGTGTCAAGTATCTGAAGCCAGATTTGAACTCAGGTCCTCCTGACTCCAGGGCCGGTGCTTTATCCACTGTGCCACCTAGCTGCCCCAAAAGTAGCTCCTTTTAAGAAGTGTAGAAAATATAATGTACTTTTTCTTTGCCACCTTGCTTTTCTCTAGCCTCACTGATAAATGAATTGTTTACACATTGCCATTATTGATACTCTGAGAGTTATAGATATTACTTCTTGCAGAATAAACTCCCCTACTAGAAAGTTTTGAAGCACAAAGATGTAATATTTGATGTTGAAATTTCTATTCAAAGAGCTAGTGCCCATAAATGTATTCAATTGTGTTGTTCTTTGTCAATGTATCCATGATGATCTTTGGGTGTATTTGTATGAACAAATGTATATGAGACTCAAACCATAGACTTTATCTATGCATGTCCTTACTCAATAGTACAGCACAATGTAATTCTGTCCTGGAAGAGCTTTATCACTGAATACCTTCTCTCTGTCTCAATGAGACCATAATAAAATTTTCAATTTTTCCCATAATAGTATATTGTAATCATTTAGATTTAATGATATGGTGGGAAATGGGGTACGGGTTGGGGTTGGGGTTCTTGGGAATTCCTCTTTAAAGAATTAATTACACCCTCTTGCACACAAAACTTAGTTAGAACAAGGTGATAGTTTATTTAGGAGCAAGGGAAGGGAAGGGTGGGGGGAGGGAAACCATGAAAGAAATCCTTAGACTTTTCATGGGGAGATTTGGCATAAAGCACATGGCTCAGAGGTACCAAATCTCCTTGAACAGGAGACCGGAAGGTACTTTTAAAGAGGACTGATGGGGGTGGCCCATCTGCCCATGAAAAGTTCCTTTAGTGAGAGAGGATCATCCCCCACTGGTGGTAGCTGGGGGAATTGGGTGAGCAGTGGAGGACCATCCCCCACTGGTAGTGACTAAAGGAATTGGGTGAGGGGTGGCTACAGATCCCTCTTCAGAACACAAAGGCCGAAGCCACACCCAAACTTATCTCCCCAGAGTAAGGGAGACCAGAATGAAGGGTAGGAATCCGAAGCTAGCTCAGTCCGGTTTGGTTCAGTTTATCTCACTAGGCGTTATCTGTCCTCTGGTTTAGTTTCTCAAGGAGAAGATTCCTCGGTGTGCCCCAGAGAAATTCTGGGGTGCTCTGCGCCCCATGACATTTAATATATTCAAATTGAAATAGGAGCTTTGTTTATTATATAGAGTTACAGATGTCAGAGATAAACTCCAGCTTTGAGGTTACTTCAATTTACAACTTTCTGACATAAAAATAAGATATTTTTCATGGTTTAAAACTCAGGCTTAAAACCACCGATTCATCTTTGACTCTTCGTTTTCCCTTTCCCCCTTGTATAAGTTAGTAGGTCCCATCAATTCTACCCCTACAGTATTTCTTCAACCATTGCCTCCTTTCTGTTCCCATGACCCCCACTATAGTCCCAATTAGCCCTTGCTTTGCTTCCTAACTAGTCTTCCTGCCTCCAGTTTCTCTCCTTCCCATCCATCTTATGCAAATATGACAAATTATTGATTGGATCAGAATGATGGTCTTGTCCCAGGCAGATAGCACTGAAGGAAGCAGTTTCCAAAAAGAGGAAGCCAAGAGAAAAAGGAGCACTGGGGTATAGTACTTGCTTCAGGACTGCTGCTGGGTGAAGGTAGCTTGGATGGGGTGGCCATGGTGTCACACAGAGCTCTTCTGAGAGGGCATGCCTCCAGCTCCAGGTTCAGGTGAAGAAGCAGAAACAGTTATGATCTTCTAGTGACTCAGTAGGATAAGCTATGGGAGTCCAGGAAGCCAAGAAACTAGTAAGCTGGTATACAAGCACAGCAGCTGCTCAGCCATTTGCTGAGACTCAGCTATTTCCAATTCTTCCTGGTGCCAGGGGGTTAAGGCAGCCAGGGAAGGCAGCATCAGAGCTCTGCTGAGGCAATGATCTTAAACAACAAATCGATAGAAACTTAATACTGTGAAATCATAATGACCAAGCTTGACCCCAAAGGAGAGATACAAGATTTCTCCCTACTTCTTTGCCAAAGTGGGAGGCAATTCATGTGAAGCGCTGTAAATGACATCAGAATTTCCCAGAACTTAACACAGTGCCTGGAACATAGTAGGTGCTTTATAAATGTGTATTAATTGATTATTGATTGATCTATATGTTAGTTGGTTTCGTCAAACATTTTTTTCTTCCTTTTTTATTCTTTATGTTAAGGGATAGTTCTCTGAGAGGAGAAGTAAAGGGATATAAGAGTAAATAAAAGTGATATAAAAAAATGAAAGATATCAACAAAGTTTATTTTTAAAGGTTTTTTTTAAAAGCACGAAGTAGAGTAAAGAAGCCAAATAATGTTGCCAAAACCCAAGCCAAAGGAGATGGTCTGTCAGACTCATTTTAAGGCTATTAATAGAGGCATATATATTAACAATTTGCATGTGTATATTGCTTTAAAGTTTGCAAATCACTGTGCATATAGAATCTCATTTAAATCTAACAAAAATCCTATAAGATACTATTACCCCCATTTTACAGATGAAGAAACTAAGGCTCTGGAAAGACACATGATGAGATGGAATCCAGGTCTCACTGACTTTCAGGTCCAGCACTCTTTCCACTACAATTCGAATCAATACAATCCAATAAGTATTTATTAAGCACCTACTATGCCAGGTACTAGGAATAAAAAAAAGCTGCCTTCCAGGAGCTTACAACCTGTAACTTACCAAGTGGACTTCTCTACCCTGAGTGTTCTAGATGCTTGCCTTATTTTTTTTTATTCCCCATTGACTGTCTAAATGTGTGTTGTTGTCTTATTGCTTAGATACCAAATATTTTTATGTCTAAGATAATAGACAAATTCCTATAGCGATGAAGCCTTACCCAGTGGATCAGGCCAAAGACAGGATGCCTGAAATTTTCAAGACAAATTCTGACATGAAAATATGTGGCCCTAAGCAATTCACTTAATCCTACTCAAGCTTTGTAATTTGTAAAACGGGCTATGACCTACTGTACAACTGATGAATGATGGGTCAATGCTTGAAAATTATAAGTGGATAAGTACAAAGTCATAATGAAGCTATAGAAAACTGGGGAAATGACATGACTTTCTATTATTTAAATTAGAAAAATACAAAGTCAAGTAATACATACTACCTATTCACATCTATCATATACATTTACATGCTTTGTGTGTTCATACATGTATGTGTGTATGTGTATGATTATATATGGATCTATGCATGGATATTTAAGGTCTATTAAAGAGGGGTTTTACTTATATGGAGCTTTCTTCACTCATTGTCTTCCTTTGTAGAATCATGGGATTCATAGAATCTTAGAAAGGGCCTTTGAGATCATCTCACATTTATTGAGTGTCCTCTGGCTTCCACGATCCCCTCTGGGGCTACAGAAGAATGACTATGACTTAATTTGGAACCCTTTAAAATCATTGAGAAGATCTGCCTAAAGGGATCACTCAGCTAATTAGCTTGCTCCCATCTATAGAATAAATGGGCATAGTCCCCTGCAGCTTCAATTTAGGAAGTATTGAATATTTGCTTGCTGTCACTGGTCACAGAGACCTACAAGAGAGCAACAGAAAAAGGAAGAGGCTATTGACATGAATTCTGAAGGTACTCACAAATTAACATTTAAATATATCTTCTATTCTTCCTTTCTTTGGTGCCCCTCAAAATCTTGTTCAAAATTTTACTGATTGTATACAAAATATATAAATTTGACTGTTGGCAAGGAGATGTACAATATAAGGACCTTAGAGGCTCAGTCCAACCCCCATATTTTACATATGAAGAAACTGAGGCCCAGATAATTTAAGTGACTTGATCAGGATCATACAGCTAGTAAGTATCTGAAGTAAGATTGGAACCCAGATTTCTTTTTCTAATTTTTAGTTTCCAATTCTAGCACTCTGTCTACAATACCAGTCTGTCCATCAAACTCTGTAGACTTTTTTCAGATGAAGAAACTAGATAATTTTTTAAAGAAGCCTCTATACTTGTACACTTAAAAACAGAAATTTGTCAACAAAAAAATTGTGATCTTTGTATATAAACTTTATAAAACAATTTTGCCAGTTGAAATTGAGAGACCTTAAACATTAACTTGTTTTCTATTCTACTTACTCTCAAAATGTGAAGTGTTCTATTTCTTTAGATTTGTTTTTTAAAAAATAGGCTTCAAATGGATCTTAACTGATATATGGGATTGCCACCCACTCTGTTGCCCCACCCACCTTCATATTTGTTGAATTAAATTGAATTCAACTGAAGAGGGGAAAAAATAGACTTGAGAAAATAGGTCAAACTTTCAATAACCCCAAGCTGCTCTCTGACACAAAAAAAAACCCTTTCTTTTTAACACCAATATTCTTCCCATGATGCTATAGGGTCTTAAATAATAGAACACCACAATTTCTGAATAATCAAAATTGTGGATTACATGACCAAAAGTGTAATGGAGAAATGTGTGGTGGGAGGCTACAGCCTATTAACCACTCAAGTAGCAACATTAAAGATATCATCCAGAAAAAACATATCATTGGAAAAGGACTCACACTGGTCAGGAATATGATGACATACAATGGTAAGAGTACTGGCTCTGGATGCAGAGGATCTGGGTTCAAATCCTTCCCTGACAGTTATTACCTCTGTGATTTTCAAAAAATAATTTAATCTTTTTGGCCCTCTGTTTCCTCACTGGTAAAGAATGAGGTTGCTGGAGGTTGCTAATGCTTACTTAATCTAGACTGTTGAATGGCCTGCCAGATCACTGAAATATCCATAATGAACAAATTATTCTGAATATTGCTGAAAAAATTATAAATGCATTGTGCTCATTTTTTTAAATGCAAAAAAAATTTAATAAGAGTAAACTATGTACAAGGCATTTTGCAGGATGCTGGAAGAAACAGTGTTGAACAAGATATAGTAGTTTCCTTTACAGAGTTTACAATCTAATCTAAATGGGCCTTTCTCAAACTCCCTTAATTCAGGAGACTTCCTTCTGTGCATTATCTTCAGCTTATCCTTCATATATCCTGTTTGTACATAGTTGTTTGTCTATTGTTTCCCTTATTAGACTGTGAGCTCCTTGAGAGCAGAGACTGTTTTTTGCTTTTCTGTGTATCTACAATGCCCAGCACAGGGCCTGGCACATAATAGGCATTTAATAAATATTTATTGACTAACACAGGCAAAACCAAATTTGAATGTAAGTAGTCTGCAGTCTTATCACTCAACAAACATTTCTTAACCACTTACTATGTGCCAGGCACTATGTTAAGGAATGAGGCTCAAGGAACTCACCATATTACATATACAGAAGAAATGGCAACAACAATGAAAAATATGACTAGAAAAGCAGGTTGAGTAGGCTGTGTATCAACAATGAAGGATAACAGATGGACAGCCCAAGTGTTACACTGGTATTCCCAAAATATTAGAAGCAGACAAATGCTTTTTGCATGTGGTGGCTCTTCCATGGACAATATGTGGAAATCCAAGGGCAAGAATCACTCTGGATGAGAAGAAACAGAGGGTTGTGAACTCTCCTTGAACAATGAGCACCACTATTGATGAGATCGCAGAGCCACTGGTTTATCCACTACCCTGCAGCATGTGTGTGGCATCAAATGCCGCTTCTTTTTCTTATCAAAGATACTTATGATGTTGATTTTAAATTGTTTTTGCCCATATAAAATATTATTAGGGGAAAGGTAAAAGAATGATGCAACAGTTTTATTTACTTTGGTCCTGAACCCCCTTGATCTTGTCAAATATACCAAATAAAATGTTCTCTCTGTCTTGGCAATAACCTTTTGAGTGTACACGTCACCTTGGGTGGCACCAGCCTACCTAGCAGTTCCTGAGTCATCTGTAAGGTGCTTAACCCTTTCCCGAGGTAGGGAAGGGCAGAAGAAAAATTTGTATGCACACTGACTTCAATGTCAGCTATACACATGTTAATTATCTAGTAACTGTTTATACAAGAGAAGCATTTCCAAAAGTATAATGTTGCTTGACCCACCCACCCCCTGTAATTTTTTTCTTCTTCAATGCCTCATGTCAAAATAGACCTAAGAGAAAGAAAAAATCATGCCAACTATTAATGTACTCACCTTAATAAATGTCTGTAAAGTACATACTGTAGGAAAACAGTTTTATGAAAAAAAAATTGGAAAACATCAAAAGCTTAAGTCCAAAAATCATGAAATCAATAATAGCTGGCATTTAAAAGTGACTTCAAGGTCTGCAAAACACTCTCTGGATAGTGTCTCCTTTCATCCTCACAACAACCTTAGGAAGTATGTAATATAAGTGTTGCTATCCCCATTTAGGTAATGAAACATTCCCAGAGCATTTAAGCTATAGAGAACTATAGGTCCATAATTATTCAACTCTGAAGAGTCAGAGGCAGGATTTAAAGCAGGTCCTGCCTGTTTTCTATGACAATGCAATGTCTCATGAATGAATTAGTCAAAATGCACCATGAATTAATGATTGGGTTATAAATGTAAAAATGATAAAGCAACCTATATTTTGAGGAAGACATTATAAGACAAAACTGACTTTCACCAGAGTATCTTTGCCATAATATAGCCAAATGACTACATTCACAGAGCTTCATTAAGTAACACCAGCAAGGTCTTGTGTTCCTTTCCTGTGCTTTCCCCACAGGGTTAGTTTACATCTGCCTAGAGCAGGGACTAACTTCTTGACATAAGAAAACACAATTGTATATTATCAACAGAAAGCTGTTACCCTAAGGGAATGTGCAAGGGACAGAATCCTGTTGTCCTCTTGGACAATCTAACCTTTTCCCTGTCCAAGCCACCTCATCAATGATCCGATGACCCTGTCTTGATACAATCATTGAATCCTGAAAGAATTTAGTTTGTTTTAATGAATTGATCGTTGTTTCAAAAAGAAGTTTAAAGATCCTAAGAAAATAATCCTCATAGGCTTAAGCAGCCATCAATTCTGTCATCAAGCATTTATTTGTTGCAGGCCTAGATGGTGCATGTCAAAGGTGGTTTTGACAACTTCTGAACCTATTTAGGTTGATGTCTCCTTGAGTGCCCATTCTCACTCCCTGTACATCTCTGTGGAGGGTGCTTTTCTGAAGCTTTCTGATGTCAGGATTACTTTACAATGGATTCAGTAGTTTAGAAGTAACATTATCCCAGCTGTGCAGGATCAACCCTCTATCATCAGGTTTTTAGTGTAGGATAAATCTCAGATATATTATCAAGAGGAGAGAGATAGATATACAGTACCATGATCACATGCAGCTGAGTATGAAACTCTTATGAGTGGTTTATGAAGGCTATAAAGCAACTATCCTTGGTTTCTGGAATATCACAATGCCATCTTGAATTAAAATATACAAGTCCCTGTGACTCATTGAAAAAGTAAAGAAGAACCATGCATTCTATTGGACCTAGAATGGCTTCCACATATACGTAACAGATCCAAATAGCATATCCAACTATTACAGGTAGTGTGTGAATGGGACAGTATGAATATGTGTTGGTGTATGTGTGTGTGTGTGCACACATGTGTGTATTTTCCTTTCTTCCTTCCTTTGTTATTTGTTCCAAACTTCTTTTTGCCAGTCAGTTTCTTAGAACTCCTGAATTTCTTCTGCCGCTCTTTAAAGATAAACAGATTGCTTCCAGATAATCTGTCATTCATGGTACATCCTGTGTTTAAACTGATGATAGATAGATGAGAAGTAATGCAGGTAATACTGAAGACATCTGGACAACATACTCTACATTCACTGGAAAGGAATCCCTATCAAAGTCATTCAAACATTTTTCTCCTTATGGCCTCTGACTGGAAATGTTTGCCTTTTCCCTATTTGAGAAGTATTTTTTTTTTCATACAAGTTTATTTTACCATTTTTTCAGATAGTCAAAAATTTTATATTTAATAACAGACTGTATACAATGGGCATCTATTAAAATTTCAGCTCCATGAGGGCAGGGACTGTTTTGCCTTCCTTTGGTTTTTGTTTTTTTGTTTGTTTTTTGGGGTGAGGCAATTGGGGTTAAGTGACTTGCCAAGGGTCACACAGTAAGTGTCAAGTGTCTGAGGCTGGATTTGAACTCAGGTCCTCCTGAATCCAGGGCCAGTGCTCTATCTACTGCACCACCTAGCTGCCCGTTTTGCCTTCCTTTGTAACCCCAGTGCTTATCACAGTTCCTGGCACGTGTTAAGCACTTAAAAATACTTATTGATTTGACTTAGGCAACAATGAATGGGCTATGTCAGAGACTATCTCACTTTCCAGGTCTACTCTAATTTGTAGAACAATGCAAACATTTCAAATTGACATCATAATCAAGTAGAAGAATCATTTTATAGTTTTTGCTTCTTATTTTTTAATGATAACATCTAATATCTAGGAATAATATTTGGTCTCAGTATTCCATGACTATGTAGGGTTTGTTAAAAACAAACAAACAGGGGCAGCTTGGTGGCGTAGTGGATAGAGTACCGGCCCTGGAGTCAGGAGTACCTGAGTTCAAATCCGACCTCAGACACTTAACACTTACTAGCTGTGTGACCCTGGGCAAGTCACTTAACCCCAATTGCCTCACTAAAAAAACAAAACAAAACAAAAAAACAAACAAACAAACAACAACAACAAAAAAAACCCAACCTCATGATTTCTTCAATGGGATTGATCCATCTTCATGCCCTAGAAGATCATACAATCATAGCTGCTCTTCATGAAAAAACATAAGCATCATATGGTGGCCAACTTTCCTGTACTGAGCCACTCTCCATTTACTTAGACTGGTCTTCATATGAAGAACACATGGACATACAAGCAGGCCTGAATTTAAATGTAAACTCCTTAGAATCACTTGCTCTAGATTACATTCCCTAGACAAGCATTGAGACCCCAGAGGCACTTCCATACTGCAATACATCTTTAGAAACTAATTGTGTAGCAAGGGGAATCAGACCCTGTTCTATTAGACTGAGGCACTTCCCATGCAGCTGGAACTTCCCAGACTCAGAGCCAGGAAGATTTGGGTTCAATGTCTACCTCTTATGACTACTGGCTATGGGACCCCACACAAATCACTTAACTTCTCAGTGCCCTAGACCAGAGCTTCTTAAACTTTTCCCACTCATGACCCCAGAGTCACTAGAGAAATTTTTATGCAACCCCTTGTGTATAGTGTAAGGGCTAAAATTCTAGCTATACTGTCTAAAATATCTAATGAGTGGTCACCAATAAATTATAAGCTTTAGCAAGAGTTAGACTTTTAAGCATTTATTAAGGAGAATAAGAATTTGGTGAAGAGAGAAAGAAAGACCTAGATTCATCTATCTATTAAAGGGAGAGTACGTTTCTAGCTGCCTTCTCCACCAGAGTCCTCAGGAAAGAGAGCAAGCCAGCGTGCCAGCCTCCCCCTTCCTCCTCCCACAAGCCAACATCACTTCCTGATGCCAAAGAAAGCCGCATGGTCCTGCCCTCGGAGGCCCTCTCCTCATGGCGGAGCTTTTCTACAGTAAGTCTCCAGCAGGTGGCGTCATTCCAATCGTTACAATAGGTATATAAAATAGGTATACAAATCAAATATTTACTGCCACATTTTTCACAACCCCACATTCAGTTATGTGACCCCATATGATGTCCCAACCCACAGTTTAAGAAGTTTTGCCTTACTCAACTAAGTTTCAAAGACATTGCCCACCTACCTTGGAAGAGATAGCTTTCTCAACCACAAGCTCCTTATTCCAGTGAAAATTGTAGGTATTATTCCCATCCCTACATGTAGATGTGAATTTTTTATGTTCTTTTTTTTTAACTTCTTTTTCTTCCATCAGTGGTACAATAATTAACAACACTCAAATATTTTTAGTATTAGTTTTCCTTTATTTTTTATGGCTCCACATTCTCCTTATTCTCTTCCCCCACCAAAACTATCCTTACCCTTTAGAGGTTTTGCATAAAATTCAGCTCCTTATAATTCTTTATCCCCTCCCTCACTCCTACTTCCTCAGCCATACATTTACACACATACACTTGCAAAACCGGGGGTGGATAGTACAGTCACTCTGTGAATCCTGGATCTAGTAGTACCCAAAGTGGGTGGGGGCCAGGCAAGGATAGGACAGTGAAGAGTAGTGCCAGGGAATTAATTGGGTGTCATAACCTCACACAGAGTATTTGTACATCTGCAGCCTCTTTTCAGCCGCCTTGATGCATAAGCCGAAATCATCAGGCCACCACCTGTGGTCACACTTGCAGCTGTGTAGTGGCTGGGAGAGGGGCCCAGTTACACACACCTTAATCATGCACAGCTGTCCAGCCCACCAAGCGAGCGCCAAACAAGCCACAGCGTGTGCTCTGAAAAAGAGAGGTACAACTGGATCTACTGGCTCCACCCTACTTCTTGCCCTCCATCTCTTCTTTTGTGTTGCCTGACCCATGTGCAATGCAGTAAGTTGGGCCTAGGAAGGGTAACCAGAACCACAGTATCCAAGGCAAGGATAGGGAAGAATTCTCCACTCCACTAATAACACAATACTGGACCAGGACTTAAGAAAATTTATCTGAGTGACCTTGGGGAAGTCACTTAATCTCTTTAGGTTTCATTTTCCTCACCTAGAAAAATGAAGAGGTTGAAGAAAATCATCACATCTCTAAGAGTCTAAGATTCTTAAGCAACAGCAATGTGGTGCAGTAGATAGAACTCTGAACATGGAGTCAGAAGGACCTGAATTAAATTCCTGCCTCAGATAACTACTAGCTCTAGGATCCTAGACAAGTCATTTAGCCTCTTTCTTGCCTCAGGTTCTTCATCTCTAATAGGGATGATAATAATAGCATCTACCTCAGAATTGTTGTGAGGATCAAATGAGGTAATATTTGCAAAGCACTTAGCACATTGTCTGACACATAATCAGTAATATGTAAATGCAAGTTATTGTTATTGTTGTTATTCTCATTATTATTATTATGTTCTTTGAAAACATTAGAGCTCCATGTAAATGCTAGCTATTGTGATGTCATGATTTTCCCTCATCCTTTTCAAAGGAAAAGGTGAAATTACTCAGTCTTGCCAGCCCTGTCCCACTTGTACAAGTAGGAGAATCCCTCTGTAAGAAAAACTTTCTATTCATTTAGCACTTTGTGTTTTTCAAAGTATGTTGTTCGAACTTCTCAAGAACCCTATGAGATGTAGCAGAAAATAATGCATAGGGAGCTAGAAATATCTGGTTTCAACGTATTCCCCTCCTGCACAATGGCTATGTGACTCTGGGGAAATTTTTTAACCCCTCAGTGTTCTAAATCTAGGCAACTTTCTAAGAATATAAATTGCAGAAAAAGGCGGAATTTTTCATAGACAGAGTTTCCCCATCTGGGAGTTTCCTCTGATACCAATGAAATCATAGATCCATCCCTGATCCTATTCCTAACAACCATAAGACCATAAGAGATGGATAGGATGGGTATTATCGTATCTGGGAAACTGACAGTCAACAATGTTTTAGGGTTGAAACTAGAAACAGAGGACTACTGACCTTAGAAGGGAACTTAAATGAGCATAATGGAATCCAGAGAGGGTTAGTAAATTGCCCAAGGCTACACAGAAAATAAGTAATAATGTCAGGATTTTGACCCCAGATATTGTTACTACAAATGTAGGATTTTTTTTTATTACTACAGCATATGTATTCATCATGTAGTTTTTCAAAAAATACATCCCTTGGATCATGTGACCCATAGTAGGTATGATAGGCACAGGATGTGGGATATCACATATATTTTTGCACATGGAATATTTGTGAATTGAGTTTTAAAATTATATATGAGGAAAAAATAAAAAATATACTTCTAATAGTTAACTGTCCATGATACCTTGGACTGATTAGGTAATCAACAGTTTCCCTTCCATTTATTCATTCTGACAGAAAAGTGAACTCATTTGTCTTAAGATTAAAGGGGTTTGAGGCAGCTAGGTGGCACAGTGGATAGAGCACTAGCCCTAGAGTCAGGAGTACCTGAGTTCAAATCCAGCCTCAGACACTTAACACTTACTAGCTGTATGACCCTGGGCAAGTCACTTAACCCCAATTGCCTCACTAAAAAACAAAACAAACAAACAAACAAACAAACAAAAAAGATTAAAGGGGTTTAAGTACCTGCCATGCTTCCTTTGATGCTTGTGATCATTTCTACTAAGAATCTTCAAAATATTGTTTTGAGTTATGGTACAGTAGCCATTACATCTTTAACTTCAACATTTCCAGGATTTGAAGTTCTATTGGTAGGGATACTCCATTGACATGATTCTTAGGAGATGCTCATGAGGAGTTGGTAGTGCCCTTTCCCTTTAATTTGAAAATCAGTCATTTTGAACTTTACCAAAGTACTCCCAAGACAAGAGACAAACAATCCATCCTTAGGTATGTTCTCACAGTCTTTCCAATTTGATAGAAACAGCTAGAATGTGTTTTCCACCAGTTTGACCTCTAAGAAGCCATGATCTCCTCCACTCCACCGTGAGGCATCGAAGTAGAAATTTCTGGGAGGAAATAATAACAATGATAATGTTACCCAGAAATCAAGCCCTGATGCATTTGCCAATGATCACTAAATGATTCTGGCCTATGTGAGAGCAGTCATAGAGAGCTTGAGAAAGGACATCTTTGACTTGTTTCCAGCTTTAGGAGAAGACACATGAGGTTGGTTTCAGGATCTTCTGAGGGAGAGACCCCTATACAGAGAAAATAGACTCTGGTAAGCAGTAGACATGTGAAAGAGTTTGTGCTTCTACACAGCTGTGATTTCCAGCTTATCTCCCTAGAGACTAATTTTCCCTTCATAGACTGAGGACTCTCTCTGTCTCTCCTTCTCCTTCTCTCTTTCTCTGTATCTCTTTGTTTTTGTCTCTGTTTCTGTTTCTCTCCTCTGTCTCTGCCTCTTTATCTCTTGTCTCCATCTCCCTGTCTCTCTGTGTATGTATCTGTATGTGAGTATCTCTCTCATATATGTTATATTCTAATCTGTATAACTGGGATTATCTTCTATTGAGCATTTGTGTTGGCCTTTTATATAACTAACTTTTGGTTAGAAGAATCAAGCCTTCAGATATAAGCTTAGCTACTCCTTTCCCTTTAAAGAAGAGCAACCAGGAAAGCTGCTTGAATGTATGATAAAAGCAGAACCAGAATTTATCCTTCTAGTCTGATACCCCCTCCCTGAGGTGAGTAAAATGCTAACCTCTTGGCTTCAATTACCTGTTCCCCACCACTCAGGAATAAAAATCTCCCTTGGAGAGGAGAAGACAAGATTCCAGAATTATCTATCCATGCTTCCCTGTGAACCACTTTTAGACAAACCTGTGTGGACATACACATAACCTACATGAATAACACATATGCCTACATACACCTTACAATAGTAATAATAACAGGAACCATTGCAACTGCCATCTGCCTTAAAGCATGTTCAAATAGGGGTTTTGTGGGGGGGCGTGTATCATGAGCTACAGGATGAATTCTGGGAATTTCAGGAAACTCACCATGTATGGGCAGAAGCTAAAAGTGATGACCACATTCTAAGTATCATACTCTAGCTCCTTCAACAAGCATAAGGGATGGCTGGAGCATCTGAAATATAGTCTAAACTGGAGCCACGTGCTAGTTCTAAAGAGGCAGACTCTTTCTAAGCAGATGACTTCCAGCAGCACAGAGTGGCAAAATGTCTCCAATGACAGGGAAACTGACCTAAGAAGATCAGGCATGAGGTCCAGGAAAACTGAAAGGATCTGGGCACACCAGTGCTGCGATCTCACAGTGCTCTCTGAGGTCCTAGCTACTCCCACAGATATAAACAACCCTATAGGAGAGGTTACCAATTAAAAACCCTCAGCACCTATCACAATGGACAGCCTGTCATGACTGCTTAACACATGCTTATTAATTAATAACTGATATACAGAGAGAGGGGCTTTAGGTTTGCAAAGTGTTTCACATATGTTGTATCATGTGATCCTATAGCTGTTGTGTTATTTACATTTATTCATTATGTAATTTATATTTATTTGCCTTAATAAAACTTAACCTTCAGTACTCCAATACTTTCATGAATCTCTGGTTTCATCAGTGTGGTTTCTTCTTCCACCAGTATAGAGTATGACCCATCAGCATCTTCTTCATAAATGCTCGACAAAGGATTGACATACTAGGAACCTTTCCCTCAGCTTTCCTTTAATTCTTTTAATATTGTGTGGATATTGGTCTAGCATTAGACCCATTCATTTCTTATGCTTCCCTCAAACTATATGAGTAGTCAGACATGTTCTTCATATCTTTTATGCAATTCTTCCAACACAAAGATTATGCTCCCATTTTGTTTCTTCTGAAATCATTTGATGGATGATTCACATCTATCTAGCATCACCAGGAAACTATTGGGGCTTTAAAATGATAGCTTTTAGCAGCATAGAGAAGTTTGGGATCATTGACAAGTGCTGCATAATTGCCCAAGTGAGATTCAGCCCAATGTCTTCCTTATAGAAGTTAATTCTGGGTCCAACTCATTCCACCTCCAGCACTTATGTAACATATCCCTATGAATGAATTAAATTGATGGGTTGCCCATCTGATTGCATATCATAATCTGGAGAACACTGTGTTCCTGATCCAATTCATCTTCCTGCTGAGGACAAATAGGCTGGTGTCTTTTTAATGATGGATCTCATTTAAGAAACCTTGTAGTGTTCCAATCAGCACAATGTCATCTGCAAACAACAGTATCTGGAGAATCTTTCCATTTCCAAAATCTCTGTTCCATTTGAACTTTGTACAGGGCATTTTCTATAGACTGAAGAACACCTTCCTTGTTCATATGACTTCTTGTTTGATACCTCAGCAGATGTTAATGCTCAACAGAGTTAAATTATTTCCATGATAGCATCTGTCATGAAATTGTATGTGATGTTAATATGTATTTGAGGAGAGGTGGTAAGGCTGAGTTTTGCTCTATGGGATCAAATGTGATTTATTTATATGTAATCAACAAACAACAGACAGATTTCCCAATAGTTAAGAGGTCAAAGGATATGAACTGTTTTCAAAAGAAGTACAAATTTTTATGGATGAAGGTTGCAAAATTACAAAGAACAAGCTTTGTCCCAAAGAAAAAATGGACACCTCCCCTCACTGCTCTCCAGAAGCAGGGGGTTCATGGATTTCAAATACTATATGTATTATCACTTTTTCTATGCATTGGTCAGTTTTGATGTTTTTCTCTCTTCTACTTTTTTTCTTCAAGAAGGGAACAAATGATGGAAAGTTAAAGTGATATAAGTCAAGAGATAATTAAAAATTTATTTTTAAAAACAACTATATTGAAGTATTCTCCAAATAACTAATAATAAGAGGAATATAAATCAAAACAACATTGAGATTTTACCTCACACCTAGCAAAATGGCAAAAATGAAAAAAGACAGGTATAAGCGATATGGGAAAGATAGGAACGCTAATGTAGTGTCGGTAGAGACAAAAACTGGTACAGTCAGAAAAGCAATTTGGAATTATGTAAATAAATGACTAAATGTAAATGTCTTTCACTGTGGAATGACTTAACTTGTGCCATATGTAATGGAATATGACTGCTATAAGAAATGACATATATGATAAATACAGAGATGCATGGAAAGACTTATATGAACAGATGCAAAGTAAAGTAAGCAGAACCAATAAGACAATATACACAATGACTTCAACAATATAAATTAAAAGAATCAACCAGAAAAAAGTTGCAAAATTTCAAAGAATAAACAGCACTAAAGAAAAGATTTGAGAAGATTATTTCTCCCACATATTTGCAAAGATATATGGGTTAGGATAAGGTTTCCAGCTATGGAGCATTATGTATCTTCTCAGGACTTTTTTGTGTATTAATCAATTTTTCTGATATTTTAAATTTGCCTCCTCTTTTTCTTTTTTTTTTAGTAAGGCAATTGGGGTTAAGTGACTTGCCCAGGGTCACACAGCTAGTAAGTGTTAAGTGTCTGAGACCGGATTTGAACTCAGGTACTCCTGAATCAAGGGCCGGTGCTCTATCCACTGCGCCATCTAGCTGCCCCTGCTCTATCCACTGTGCCATCTAACTGCCCCTTTTTTTCCTTAAAAAATTCTTATTAGCATAGTATTTTTCTCCATAAGTAGATGGAGGAACACATAGGGTGTAAGGAGATATTTAGGTGATATAGAGAAGATAACAATAAAAATTATTTTAAAAACAAACAATAGGGAAGAGCTCTTATTCTTCAAACCTCTGATAGTAAAAGATCATCTACAAAAGCTCGCCTGTTTCCTTCTCATGTTTTCATAAAAAATATCCAAGATATATACATGGTCTAGTTGCCTAAAAATTTTATAGACATAAGAAAGTAAGTATGTGGTTTAGAAATAATTGAAGTCTTATCAGTCATCCTTATTTGGTAATAGTGTCGTAGAGAATCTTTACTATTTTTTTAATCTTCTCTTTGAGAAATCTCAACAATTCACTTCTGAGTGCAATTACATAACTAGGAAAAGGTGATAGGGGCTTTGTTCCATGATGACAACACTGGGAGTTCCTCAGTGACCACCAGGAATGTGCTGGAGTCAGGTCCTCCTAGTTGGAGAAAGTTGATTATGAAATCAGCACATTGCAAATTCAGGCTTAATTTAATGTTTTGTTGATGATCTATAGTAAAACAGGAGGCCCACAGGTTGGAAGAGGCTACTGAGTACATCACAAACCAGATTAAAATTAATTAACTAAAGTGTGGTTAGATTAGAGGTGATGAGTTTAATTCGGTAGGGGCTTCTTGTTCTGTGGAGTTGAAATTAGGCAAAGTAGCAGATGCTGAGTGGAGGGTACATCTCTAAACATCTCTAAAAAATTTTATTTAACTATTTAACAAAATAAATAAAAATACAAAAAACCCTATAGATTACTTTATATTTCAAAATTAAGTCAACACACCATCTTCAGGGATTCTTATGCAGAGATTAGTAGCCCCTGTTTCTATTTTAGTTTTATATCACTGGTGTATACTTTAAAAACTAATGGATAGCTGTGTGACCCTGGGCAAGTCACTTAACCCCAATTGCCTCATAAACAAACAAACAAAAAAGAAAACTAATGGAGATGGGGCAGCTAGGTGACACAGTAGATAGAGCACCAGCCCTGGATTCAGGAGGACCTGAGTTCAAATCTGACCTCAGATACTTTACACTTACTAGCTGTGTGGCCCTAGGCAAGTCACTTAACCCCAATTGCCTCACCAAAAAAAAACAAAAAACAAAAAACACATGTAATGGAGAAAATGTTAATAATGCAGATTTGTCATGATAAATCTGCAATTAAAAGAAACTGGGACAAGCAATTACCAATAATAGAGGTCAGTGGTCCCTCAGTGACTGAAGACATCACTTACAATCAGAGAAACCTTTTATATAGTTTGGTTACATAAATTTATTACTGGTGTCAACTAAACTCAGACTGTGGTTGGTCCATTGTTACATTGATTTGCAAAAGCAAGGTCTCCAGAATCCAAAGTAAGAAGGAAAACACAGTTAAACATCCTCTGGAAAGTCCCAAACCAAATATTCAACCTCCACCAGAGAGAACAAGTGATAGGAAAAACATACCCAACCAGGTTGTATCATCCTCCATCCATATTCTTCATCTTCCTCAACAGGCAGGGCCAGAATTAGTTGCGGGCACAGTCAGTCTCCTACAAAGTCTCTTCCAAACTTTTCTAGCAAGACCAATACAAAATAAACCCAAGGCTAAGCCCTAGAAATTGTTTAGTGATTACCAAACTCTTAACTATAAATTGACATTAATCATTCAATAATTAATCATTTAATTTCACAGATTCAACTTAAAAATGTGTCATGAATTTTGAAAAAGTCAGTTCATAGACACTCATGGCTGACAGCCCTGAGTATAACTATCCCAGCTGCCACTCTCTGGACCCCTTCAACATGGAACCTTTCTCTCCTGAGTTTTGAGTCTCCCCTCCTGGTATAACTCCACTTCTGGCAGTATTCTCCTTTGTGATCCCTCCTGCCCCTGAAACTGGATTTGTCTTTGGAAAACTTGTGAATACATATGACATTGTCTGAGACCTTTTAAAGTTGTGATTCCACCAGCACAGATTTCTCCTATGTGTCTTTGACCAGGTTTAGCAGTTTTTCCCAATAACATTTGCAGATTACATGATCATAAATTTAGAACATGAATCCAACTCCATTCAACAACTATTTATAACATGCCTTCCATATTCAAGGCACTAGTCTAATCTCTAGGAAACAAAAATTAAAAAATGAGGCAGTCCCTGCTCTCAAGACATTTACATTAGATGAGGAAGACAAAATGTTGTTGTTGTTTTTGTTGTTGTTGAGTAACATACAACTCTTCATGACCACATTTGGGTTTTTTTGGCAAAGATGTTAAAATGGTTTGCCATTTCCTTCTCCAGCTCATTTTGTAGATGGGGAAACTGAGGCAAACGGGGTTAAGTGACTTGCTCGGGGTTACACAGCTAAGTGTATGAGGCTTGATATGAACTCAGGGCTTCCTGACCCCCAGGCTCAGCACTTCATCCATTGCAACACCTTGCTGCCCACACACTCAAACACACACATACACACACACACACACACACACACACACACACACATCTAAATTGCACCTCCTCATGGGGAATCAAACCCAGTCTCCCACAGGATAGGCAGGGATATTCACCACTATACTAACGAAAACTGAGACAACATGTTCACAGACAAGTAAACGTAAGGACGTTTAAGGTGAGTAAAAGTAATTAAAAATGGAAGGAATCCAAAGTCTTTCTGAAGGAAATGGCCCCTGAAGAAGGTAAAGATTCTAAGATCACAGAATCAAAGAAGGGACCAAGAGCTGGGAGGCTCATAGGATCATGGACAAAGACTGAAAAGGTCTGATAGGCCATATAAACCAATCCTTTCATTTTATAGCTGAGGAAACTGAAGTGCATAAACTTTAGGTTAAATAAAATGCCCAAGGTCATAGTGGTAATTAAAGAATTTAAACCCAGGTCAGCCAACTCCACATCTATCACTCATCTTAGGTGCTATTGCTAATCCTAGCAGGTCCATTCAGTACTGAAGGAATGGAATCCAAGTGCAATAGGTCTACTTTCATCTCTAATGAGGCTAAGATCAGATGGAGAAATATCAAAATATTTCTTCCATTTCATACATTTTTATTTTCCTTCTAGTTTTATCTTCAAGTGCCCTCAGAAAAATCTAGCCAGCTCTCAAAATCATAATCTCTGCAGGCTCATTTCTGCCTTGATTACTCATCTGCTGTGTTGTCAGGCAATATGTTTAATAATCTTCCATCTCCTGCTCTGCCACGTTTTGCAAATGAGCTTGTATTCTGAACTCACGTTGGCCTTGGTTTCCTTTGCACTCTGCTTGGCAAGAGTATAAAGAGTTTATTTTTGCAATGTTAGATTTGGTCTCCTTTAACCTCCTTTTTATGATAACCTCCTTTTTATGATAACATTTAATATCAATTAAATATCTGATCCATTCTAATCCAGAAAACATTTATTAAGAGCCTACTATGTGCCATATAGTGTGCTAAACCCTGAGAATATAATAAAAAGACAATCCCAGACCAAAAGGAGTTTATAATCTAATGGAGTAAGACAATGCACAAGAGGAAGCAAGGAAAGGGATGAGGGGGACATAGGAGCTCTCTCGTTCCCCCATAGTTGAAATCAGGCAAATGAGCAGATGCAGATTGGAATGAATCTAAAAGTCCAGTTTCTGCCTTTCTATAAAGGAAGGCATTGGGAGGAGTTTGGTCCTCCACCACACCTCCTGCCTTCCAATCAGAGGGGAGAGGAGGCTGATGGATGTGGTGTCAAGTGAAGGCTTGAATTAGCTAAAAGGTGGTGAGATTAGAGGTGATGAGTTTAATTTGGTAGGGGCTTCTTGTTCTGTGGAGTTGAAATTAGGCAAAGCAGCAGATGCTGAGTGGAGGGGACATCTTTAAACATCTCTAAGAAAAGATGCTAAAGTCAATATCTTTAATTTTTTTTTTCATTTCTTTTTTTAGGTAGACAGTTTATTTAAACAAGTCAAATTAGGACTGCTATAATCATCTGAGTTTTATCCTTCCTTCTACTCTGGTATTGGGGTTTTTTTTATCTTTGCTCTGACTGGTACTTGACCAGACTACATGCAGAGAGATAATTTTGAAATGATGCCTGCTTCATTTCCACTAAGATATGTGATATTGTTTGTCCCTCATCATCTATAGTGCATTCAAAATTTCTTCTTGGTGAAACTACTCATGAGTAGTCTACAACAAGCCTTTGGTCTTTACTTTCTTTTGAACCATACTTTCCATCATGCATTTTATTTTGGTTTTTGGTTTTTGGTTTTGGGGGTAATGAGGGTTAAGTGACTTGCCCAGGGTCACGCAGCTAGTATGTGTCAAGTGTGTGAGGCCAGATTTGAACTCAGATCCTCCTGAATCCAGGGTTGGTGCTTTATCCACTGCACCACCTAGCTTCCCCCCGCCCCCATCATGTAATTTAATGCCTGCCTGCACACTGATATCAGTGAGGTTTATTCTGTATGTTGACTTTGTTTGGGGAAATTGTCAACTTCTTTATTGACTGTCTCCATATCATCTTCTGTGACAAATATTGGTACAAATGCTGCAATTCTTTTTAAAGATTATCTCTTCGGTTTTGCTCAGTTTTAAAAACTGTAAGAAAAAAATGACCAAGTGTCCTATTATACCATATTCTTTGTTACCTTCAGCAAATGGTGAAGCCAAGTGCACAAATATCTTCATTCCCTTCATCTAGGTGCCATACATCAGCATTTCCTGGCCTTCAGGAGCCTAGGATCCTCTCCACCTGATGATGTTGAACGTAGGAGAAGAACTTTTATTTCCCTTAAGACACTAGAGGCCAAGGATCTTGGTTCAAATTCCACTTCCAAAATGTACTTACTACCCGTATGGCCCAAGACAAGTCATTTAACTTTCCTAGACCTCGTCTTCTTCATCTATCTAGAGAAAAACACCTAGTGGTTCAATGGATAGAACACTGGATGACCTGAGTTTCAAATCTACCCTCAGATCCTTAGGAGTTGTATGACCCTGAGCAAGCCATTTAACCTCTGTCTGCCTCAGTTTCCTCATTTGAAAATTGGAGATAATCCCCTACCTCCCAAAGCTACTGTGAGAATATAATGAGATAATTTTATAAATTGCTTTGCAAACTTTAAAGTGTTCAATAAATGCTAGCTATTATTATTGCTGTTGTTATTATTAAAGGGTTTAGATTAAATGGTTTCTGCTATTCTTTGTACTGATTCTATGATTCAATACTCATATTCATGGGGGAAGGATGATTGTGAAAGTCAATCAATAGTTAATTCTGGATTATAGAGAAAAGACTCTGTTTTTCTGTTCAAAGAAAGGTCATTGGTAAAGGACAGAGGAAATGGGACATTTTTTTAAAGTGACATTTATGCTGTTGAGAAATATGAGCCTTGCCTTCTTCAGGAGGTAGACATTTTTTCATCAGAAAGGAAATAATCAACTTTCATCAGCATTAATTTTAAAATATGAGACTTTAATGACTAGTTAGGGATTTTAAACTGATTTGGAAGTAGAGCTCCTGAATAACATAGGGTTGTGTTTATTTTGGCTGAATTATTCTGGCAATTTGTATGAGGTTGTCCATGCTGCTTTCCGCCCATGTGGTTCTACCTTCTGATTGCTTTCACCCTAGCAGAGGACCCCATTAGTACTTAGAACTCATTTACAGAGTGTTCAACCATGAGCCTGAAATATCACATGGAATTCAATACTGCCATTCTTCAGGTGGGGTGGGAACCCATTTGTGCTAAGCTATAGAATCAGAACCAGCAAAAATCTGCACGGGTGGGAAATTCAAATTGTTTATAAGGCTTTATGTGGCCTAAAGCTGCCTCTCTTGAAGATTATCTGCATACCCACACAACTTCAGAAGAATTCAGATTATGGAGGAGATGGATATTTTTGAAATATATCCCTACACAAAATGCAGGCGAGTGGCTTTGAGAAGGCTTGCTTTTTTATTGGTTATTTCATTTCTCAAGAGAGGCCATGGCCTCAGGGTTTGTTTGTGCTGGTGGGCAGAACTGCTCCTTGGACTGCATAAGCACAAAGACTCTATGCAGGGGCCCCTCTGCAAGACAGTCCAAGTCCACTGCCCAAGGGGACTGTGGTCAGAGGGACTGCTACAGGCCAGTAGCTACTTGAGGCTTAAGATTCTCTTGGCTAAGCTAAATTTATGCTATGATCCTCCCCATGCTTCTAGTTTTGAAGCCATTGAAGTTTTTCAAGGGGCCATAAAAAATCATCTCACTCCCTGAGAAGAGGAAAGTGGGCATAGGGCATTAGGAGAGGCAAGTCTATCTTGAAATGGTAACAGTTCTTCTACCAGTACACTAGAGCTAGTCCCTGTTTCTTGCAAAGAGTGAAGAACCAAACTCCACAATACCCAATACCAGATTCATACATTAGGAAGCTTTCAAAGGAAATTGTGTTTTCTCTATATGTGTGAACAATTCCTCGTCTCTACTGATCTACCAGAGATTGAAATTTTTTATTTTTAAATTTCTATTCTTGGGTTGGTTTGTTTTTCGTTTCTGGGTTTGTTTTTTTTCAAGGCCAAATAGAAAGATGTGCCTTTTTCTACTCCATTGATATCACCAAGGAAGCTTAAGGGCTCATATCATTAAAGTGTTTTATTTGTCAACCCAACTTTCCCATAGCTTCTCTGTGGAATGAACTATCTTTAAAATGTGTGCTTTTCTTGTGGGAAAGTCATCCCCATCATGAAAAATTTCAGAGGATTTCCCCAAGAAGACTTTTGACATCCTGTCTACTCTTCAAGACACCAAATCAGGATTATTATAGTTTACTGCCCCCAACCTGGACGGCAGCATAGCAAAGAAACAATTCTGAAAGCTTGAAGCAAAAATAAGCTAGATGTGTTCAATAGACATGGTGTTTGAACTTGGATCCAGGAAGACAAGTTTGAATCCTGCCAAAAATTTATCAGCTGTGACCCTGAGTGTGTCACTTAGCCTCTCTTAGATTCAGTTTTTCATCTATAAAATAGGAATAATAATAAATAGCACTTACCTTTCAGGGATGTGAGGAGGATCAAATAAGATATATAGATATAGATATATACATGCATATACACATGTAAATATATATGCATTATATTTATATTTAAAGTGCTACATAAATGCTAGTGTCTTCTATTGTAATGATAACAGAAACTACTTAGTAGAGTAATTAATAATACTTAATACAGTAATACTGTATTACAACAGTAATACTGTATTACAACAGTAATACTGTATTACAACAGTAATACTGTATTACAACAGTAATACTGTATTACAACAGTAATACTGTATTACAACAGTAATACTGTATTACAACAGTAATACTGTATTACAACAGTAATACTGTATTACAACAGTAATACTGTATTACAACAGTAATACTGTATTACAACAGTAATACTGTATTACAACAGTAATACTGTATTACAACAGTAATACTGTATTACAACAGTAATACTGTATTACAACAGTAATACTGTATTACAACAGTAATACTGTATTACAACAGTAATACTGTATTACAACAGTAATACTGTATTACAACAGTAATACTGTATTACAACAGTAATACTGTATTACAACAGTAATACAGAATTGACTTTCACTCTGTCCTTCTAGGATAAGAGAGCTTAAACCTTCTAATGTGTCATGAAAAACTTTGGAAGTCTGGTGAAGCTTATGGATCCCTTCTCAGGATGCTTTGAACTAATTGAAAGCAATGCTAACTATCAGTAGTTAATGAAAATGACCCAAGTTTATATACCCCTTGGGTTTTTGTGTACCCCAGGTTAAGAGACCTTATTTTAGGGGGTCCATCTAGCCTCCCATCTTTGGCACATAACACTTTGTTCAGCAGGGGTGATTCTCCTTCACATACCAGTGCCTCACTTGACAATGCTGACCCTTAAAGCACTTTGATGTTGCCTTCCCTCCTCATCCTTTCTCTTTACTTGGAGGTCCTAAGTTCTGCTTTTGTCAGAAAGGAAGCTTGTCAGTGTATTTCTGCTGGCTTCCTTTCCCTCCTCCCCTTCCTTTTCCATTCAGTCTTATTCTTCAGCACTATTTTATCTGGATATGGAGAGACACTCTGGTGTCAAGATCAATATCTGCAAAAGCTTTTAAGCCACAGTAGCTGTGATCTTCAGGGCTCAATATATTCAGACAGGGCCTTCACTGCATAAAGCTAAGTGGGAAAACTATTAGGTAGAATGTTTTTAGACCTATCCCCTCTGATGAACTCTTTTGGGTAGCAAATCATTAAGTCACACAGTGGAGACCAAGCATTCCCAATAATTATTTTTAAAATGCACCCTTTAAGACCACTAGATACAAATGTGATCAGTGAATGTAATACTACTGCCTAATGAGTTGACTTTTGGCAGTCCCATAATCTTAATTTTATAAACATTGATTTTATTTTCTCTGGGTTTTGAATGGATGGAGGGTGATGGGTTTTGTTGTTGTTGTTATTATTTAGTTTAACCTCCATTTCAACTCCTTGCTCCAGGGTGCTTTCTTAGAACAAATAATTCTACCCTTTGCTAGAATCTGTGAAGAAATCAGCATGGTTCTGGGAATAACGGACCCACTTCTTGTCTTGTTCTATAGATTTTTCCCTTCCCTTCCAGGGAATGGAGGTACCATTAACCTCCAAAGAAACTCACTCAATTAGCATTATAAAGTACCAAATAGGAGGAGGTCTTCCATCTCCTGTACCCATTCTCAGGCCCCCAGGACTTCTTTCCATACACTGAGGCCTCATCCAAGACACAGTCATATTCATAGACAGACAAGAGCATGAGATGAAATAGAGCTCACCTATGTCAGCCTTGGTGATACTTATGTTAGCCTCTACTGGAATCATACTCATTCTTAGACGCTACTGACCAGAGTATAATTCTATCCCCGGCTCCCCAGCCTTTCCAACAATCTTGATGGTTTCTCTGGAAGCCACAGGCAATTTAAGTGATCAACTAAATTTGATTTCCATGTAAGGGATTTGGGAGGGGGATGGTACAAACATGATATTGTTGAAGTGTCTCACAGTGTGGTTTCAGATTTCAGTCAGCTCAGCTCAGCACTCTGTCACAGCTGCCACTGCCTGCTGGTGATGGCTAAGGTTTAAAAGTACTCAACCACCACTTT
The DNA here is from genome assembly GCF_019393635.1 of Dromiciops gliroides. NCBI lineage: Eukaryota > Metazoa > Chordata > Mammalia > Microbiotheria > Microbiotheriidae > Dromiciops > Dromiciops gliroides. The sequence goes on along the minus strand of NC_057861.1, from coordinate 450,470,498 downwards.
TTTCAGATGCCTTGAGTTCTCTTTTATTCATCAGACCTTCCAAAGGTCCTTTGGATTAGTTCATTCTTATCCCCTCACTACAACCCTAACTACTGAGCCATTCCCCAGCCCAGCCTCTTCTTTTCTTGGGAAAAACAAACTTCTTTCCATTGGTTCATCCTTTTGGCTTCTCAATAACAGTGACACCATCTTCTTCACAAGGATGACTGACGTCCCTGGCTCCAACCATAAGAATTCTTGTTTTCTCATTATCTCCTCCATATGGACTATGATATAGGCCCAGTCTCCTCTCTTAAGAAACTTTGGTCTTTTTCTGTGTGATTTTTCTATCTTAGCTTATTACAACTGGCCATGCCTAAATTCTCCTTTTGGCTCTGCCATTTTGAATCCTTTATGCTATTCTGCCCAATCTGTTTCTTGTGCCCTCCTTTTGAAGGCTTTTCCCTGTGCCTTTATATTTTCTTCTGGTTTCATCTTTCCCTTCCTTGAAACAAATATTTTCTGAGTATTTAGTATGTATAAACCAATATACTACACAGGTTCCTAAAGCAGGGTCTATCAACCTGTTTTTTAAATATTTTGATATTTGTATTTCAGTTTAACTTATTGCCTTTGCAATTCTATGCAAGATTTCATTTTAGGCATTTAAAAAATAATTCTGAGAAGGGGTTCATTGGCTTCACCAGTCTGCCAAAGGGATCCTTGGCTAGAGAAAAGGTGAAGAATCTCAGAACTAGATCCTATGACAGATACAAAAATGCACAATGTGTATTACATTCAAGGATTTTAGAACTTAGATGGGAAGATAAGAAAGACACAGAAGTCCTGGGCAGTCACTGAACCTTTCTGGCCATCAGTTTCCTTTTCTATAAAAGAAAGAGGATGTACTAGGTAAGCTATAAAGTTGCTTCCATCTCCAAATCTATGATCCTACAACCTGTAAAACGGGAATATACAGTAAGAAACATAGGCAGTTAGTGCTAATAAGGAAGGAGATTGCTTCCAGATCAAAATATCAAAGGAATATTTCTTGGAATTCAATAACAAGCATTAATTAAGCACCTATTATTTTCAAGGCACTGTGTTTAGCACTAGAGATACAAAGACAAAAAGGATACAGTCCCTGCCCTCAAGGAAGGAAACAGCATGCATGTATACAGCCAAGTGATTACAAAAGGTATTTACAAAGCCATTTGTGATGGACTTTGAAAGATGAATAGAAATCAGATTGGTGGATCTTGGGGGAAAGGCATTTCATGTAGAGGAAATATTATAATCAAAGGCTGGCAAGTGTAAGACATGTTCAGAGACTAGCAAGTAGCCTTATTGGGCAGAAACACAGTTGTCAGGACCTAGGGTTGCTATGGGGCTGAAAGGAAAGGGAAGGGAATAGACATTTCTAGAACATCTCCTACATGCCAGGCACTATGCTAAGCATTTTTACAAATATATCTTATGTAATCTTCACAAGAATCCTGTGATGTAGGTACTATTTTTATTCCCATTTTACAGTTGAGGAATCTGAGACAAATAGAGGTAAAGTGTCTTGCCCAGGGACACACAGCTAGTGCCTGATGCTGGATTTGAACTCAACTCTTCCTGACTCTGGATCCAATGTTCTCTGTTGCACCAGCAGCTGCCTCAAAGGGAAAAAGGCAAGTTCCCCATCTGAAGGAGATTTCTTCCAGTCTCCAGTTGTAGGGGGCAGATGTAAACTGAAGCAGTTATTTCTGGGTCAGGAAATCACCTCAGAGCTAGGTTGGTGATTTGATTGATGATTCAAGAGAACAGCCTGTGAGCTGTGAGTCAACATGTCCTTGGAGTCTCCAGAAGTTTTTCAGGCATCCCTGAGGACATGCTCCCTGGGATGGTCCCTATAAGCTCATTCTGTTTCCCTATACTAGTAACCACATATGCAGTACCTACCAGTACTAAGTGAGCAGCAAGAAAAAAAAACAAACCTGTATTTGTTTTGGACATTCTGTCCAACACAATGTATTTGGATCATATGTATCTGATCTCTACCCGCTTTCTGTTTCAGAAAACAGTGTCTTAGTTGAGTATGGAGTGCTGGGGTTGGAGGGAGTGGTTAGGAAGAAAAACTAGACACCCTAAAACTCTGGGCAACATGACAACAGGGTGTGGACCTGTCTGATCTCTTATTCTGAATCTCTTCTACATCTTCCCTAACTATGGATACCCTTCCAAGAGGTGTATTGGGACCTCTTTTCTCTATAGATGGAGGATTCTTAACTTTCATGTATGAGTCTCACCGACTTCTTTGTTCATCTGGTGAAGGATATGGACCACTTCAAAGATTTATGTTTTGAAATAATTGAAGGAAATGCTAAATTTCCCTTCGAAGTTAGTGAAGACAATAAAGATGTAATATTTTCTCATCAAAATTCAAAGGCCCCTTGAAATGTAGCACCCTGGGGGTTAAGAACTCAAGCTCTCTACTCTCTCTTAATGACTTCATCATCTCACCTGGGTATGATACTCATCTGTATGTTAATAACTCCCAGGTGTTTATTTTCAGTCCTAGTTTCTCTCCAGAGCTCTACTCCTACCTTACCAATTGCTTCTTGGACACCTCAAACAGGATTGCCCCAAAGAACACTCAAATTCAATATATCCAAGATTTACCTCATTATTTTTCCTCCCAAGCTGATCACTCTTCTAATTCCCTTATTTCTATATAAAGTATTATCAGTCTTCTAGCTATCCAGACTCATAGCCCTGATGTCAATTTTGACTCCTTATTCTTTATCACCCTATATATCCCCACTGTTTCTCCTAAAATACAAATCTGATTTTGTCAGCCCCGTACTCCATACAATCCAGTGCTTCTCTCTTACCTCTATGATCAAATAGAAAGTCATCTGTTTGGTATTGAAAGCCCTTCACAACCTGAGCCAAACCTACCTTCCCACCTTCCTTACACATTACTCCTTTCTGCACATACCATAATCAAGTCCAACTACTCAGATTGCCATTTTCCTCATATGTAAAACTTTATGCTATGTCTACATCCCTTTGTGCTGGCTATCCTTTATGCCTAGGATGTATTTCCTCTTCCCTATAATATCTCATAATTCCTACTTTTCTTCACAATTCAACTTAAGCACCATCTTTTCCATGAGGTCTTTTCTGACTCACATTTCCTCATCCCCTACCTAGCTGCTAGTGCCTTCCCAATACCAAATCTCTTTGTGCCATGTGTGTGTGGGTATGATCTGTCTATATTTAGACATGAATACATCATCTCCCCTGGCTAAACTGTAAGTTCCTTAAGGGCAAAGAGAGTTTTCACTTTTATCTTTGTAACTCTAGCATATGGCACAGTGCCCAGCACATCTTAGGTCCTTGATAAATTCTTGGGGGTTTTGCATTTTGTAAACATAGTTTGGCAGTTACATGAAGACTCAATTGGAAAGAAGATAGACTTGGGACATGTAAACTCAATTAGCAGGCTGAATGATGAATAGATTGATTGTATATAAAACCCAAAAGGAGAATGGGGTCAAAGGAAGGCATGTCAGGCCTTAGCTTGGATTTAATATGGCAGACAATATGAAACCATGGAAGACTCTGAGGAGATATAGGGGGAGACATAATGAGAGATTTGTATTAAGAATAATTTGGCTATAGGGTATAGGCTAGATTGAAGAGTTGTGGAGACTAGAGTCAAGGTGAACAGTTAGAGCAATATTGAAATAGTCTAGACACAAGCTAATGAGGATCCCAGTTAGGATAGTGGTATTGAGAAGAGGGTGCCAATATGAAAAACACTGTGCATAAAGAATCAATCAAATATTGCTCAGAGGGTTAGCAGCCCAAGATCACAAAGTTTCAAGCCTGCAAGACAAAAAGAAAAGTAGAACATTAACATAAATAGGGAAGTCAGAAGGAAAAACAAGTTTTTAAAAGAGATAAATTAGGCTTATGACATGTTCATTTTGTGGAACTAATAGTAATCTCTGAGTAGAGAAATCCATTTCAACCACCTTCTTCTTGTTCAAGATTTTGTATATAATGGACCCCTCACAACTCTAGACCAGTTCACTGTCATCGATTTACCACTCAACTTCTACCTCTGTAGGTTCTCCTTCTTCAGTTAAGGCCTCATAGATATTATCATATTTCTTTACAATATATTCTTTATGGGGGCAGCTAGGTAGCACAGTGGATAGAGCACTGGCCCTGGATTCAGGAGGACCTGAGTTCAAATCTGCCCTCAGACACTTGACACTTAATAAGCACTTAAATTCTTGTTGAATAATTGACTGATTCTTCGACATCCTTTTAAGTGCATGTTATTACAAGGTGTGATGAAAACAGAATGCATCATATATCAAAAAAATATCTTCTACTGACCCACCACAAACAGGGTATAGTAGAATATAAGCACTGGGTAGTCAGGAGATCTGAGTTCAGGTCTTGTTTTTGACATGTATTGATTTGGTTACCATGAGTAAATGATTTAAGTTCTTTGAACCTCAGCTTCATCATCTGTAAAATAAGGATGCCTTTTCACTACCTACATTAAAGAATTATAATATAGAAAGTACTTTTTAAGTCTTAAAACACTACATAAACATGTCATTATGTATGAAAATCAACCAACATTAACAATTAATTGTTCAGGGGGAAGCTAGGTGGTGCAGTGTATAAAGCACCGACCCTGGATTCAGGAGGACCTGAATTCAAATCTGGCCTCAGACACTTGACACTTACTAGCTGTGTGACCCTGGGCAAGTCACTTAACCCTCATTGCTTTGCCCAAAAAAACCCAAACCAACCAACCAACCAACAAACAATTACTTGTTCAAAAAGTTTTATTAAGTGCCTGCTATATAGAGAACCCTGCAATATTAGGCATTATTAGGAACATAAATAACCAGAAAGAACCTGATTTCAGATTTCTATCTAGTTGGGAAGCAAGACATACACATGTGTAAAAGGTAAATAAAGCATATTATAACAAATCAAAAGTTTTATATAGTGCATTCTACTCTGAAGTCCAAGGACTTTGGTTTAAATCCCACTTCTAACATTTAACTCCTCTCCCCCTGGAACTTGGTTTCCTTATATGTGAATAAAGAATGTGGGACTAGACAACCTCTGAAATGATTTCCTATTTTAGATCCATGATTTGATGACCATCAGAGAAAAGACAAGACAATGCAGTGGAAGCTGACACCTCAATGCTTATAACTCTGTTACTAGTTGATTGATTTTGTGCAAGCCTTTTAATTTCTCTGGTCCCATTTCCTTAGCTATAAAACGAACAGCTTTAATGAAATGATCTCTAAAGTTACTTGCAGCATGAAAATCATCCTCTTTCCCTTGTTAAAGAAAAATGTATGATAAAGGATCTTAAAAGAACAGGAGAGACAGTAAGTACTGTGGGATTTAGAGAGAGAGAACTTTCAGAGGAAGTGGCCAAGGAAGTATTCCCAGGTGAGATAAGATTTTAGCTGGACCTTAAAGGATGATAACAAAGATTTGGATGACATAGTAAAAGTGGTGGCAATGTAGAAATGGTAATGACATGAACAGTGGTGTTAGTGGACAATGAGTAGACAAGTATGGCAACAGTTGAGCCAAAAGCAATTTCTTCCTATTCTGAATTTAGAGCAGCAATAGAGATGAAAAGGAATCTGGGACCCAATTGTAGTAAGCCTTAAGATCCAGTCTAGGGAGAGGCAGCTAGGTGGAGCAGTGGATAGAGCACTGGCCCTGGAGTCAGGAGGACCTGAGTTCAAATCCAGCCTCAGACACTTAACACTTACTGGCTGTGTGACCCTGGGCAAGTCACTTAACACCAATTGCCTCACCCTCCCCCCCAAAAAAAAGATCCAGTATAGGGGCAACTAGGTGGCACAGTAGATAGAGCACCGACCCTGGAGTCAGGAGGCCTAAAGTTCAAATTTGGCCTCAGACACTTGATAATTACTAGCTATGTGATCGTGGGCAAGTCACTACTTAACCCCAATTGCCTAAAAAAAAAAAAATCCAGTCTAAAGATCTTGGATTTTATCATGTAGACCATGAGGAGTCAATGAAGATTTTTGAAGAGAGAAAATAGCAGCACAAAAATGGTGCTTTTAGAGTAAGAATCGGGGATTCCCAGAGATTTGTCACCATATGGAAAGGAGATCAGTATATAGATTTGTAAATCATCACTGAGGAGGTTATTATTAAAAACTTGGAAGTAGAAGAGGTCACCAAAGAAGAGAGAATGTAGAAGAAGAAGAGAAGTTTGAAGAACACATGGGGGTGGACTTAGGACAATTATAAGCTAGCAGAGAAACAGTCAGAGAGGCAGCAGCAGAACTTTAAAGAGGAGAAATTAATATTCATTATCAACTCTCTGTTGGTCACATCGTTCAACAAGCCTCGAAGCTACCTGTCTTCTAATGTCTATTCCTCCACCATGACTACAAGGGAATTGTGAAATGCTTTACTAAATGTCCCTCTTGGATCCTGGTATATTCTGTCCACTTCATTTTTTCCCTGGTTTTGAAGGCCTTTATTTTTTTAATTTAATATATTTTGTTTTCCCCAATTACATGTGAAAACAATTTTTAACATTTGAGGGTTTTTTTAAGTTTTGAGTTCCAAATTCTCTCTCTCCCACCTTTTCTCCCCTCCCCCCTCCCTGAGGCAATAAACAGATATAGGTTTCATATGTGCAATCATGTAAACCATTCCCATATTAGTCATTTAATACAAGAAGACTCAAATAAAAGAAAAATGAAAGAAAGTAAAAAATAACATGCTTCAGTCTGTGTTAAAAAAAATCAGTTCTTTTTCTGGAAGCGAATAGTATGCTCCATCATTAGAGCTTTAGAATTGTCTTGGATCATTGCATGGCTGAAAATAGCTAAGTCATTCACAGTTTCTTTATTGAACAATATTGCTGTTACTGTATATAATGTTCACTGTGCATCAGTTCATGTAAGTCATTTCTTAAGATGTTGCACACCTAGGTTACGTGAAAGAGAATTGATTCAGAACCTTGCAAGAAAAAATAAAGGTGCTTTGGCATTCTTTAAAAGTCTTTTATTTCCACTACATCAATCTATTAGCAGGCAATCATTTTTTTTCTTTGACTTCTCAGCATCACCATAAACCACCAAAGAGTATCACTCTAAAAGGTAGGTTTTGATAAGAGAAGAAGGAATAGTTAAGACAAAGTCTGCCTACTTTACTATCTTGTCTCCTAGACCAAATTTATCCAAGTCCCACCCATTCTGCTTAGTTCTACTGCAACTGGCCATAAGGAAGCTCTGTGACTCTTCTATGTATCAACAGTGGAGTACTACAGCCACTTCACTTCCTTGTTCTCATGGCTGGGGCAAAAGTCTTTCTTAGGGGTAGACAATCCAAGCAGCTTCCTAGAGCAGGGGATATGGGAGCTCAGGTGTGTTGGATGGGAATGCTGCCATCCCAAATGCCATATTAATGCCAGGTGTGTGTGAAGGCCAGGTGGCATCATGGTATAGGGTGACAGATTTGGAGTCAGAAAGAACTACACAACCTCATTACTTACTATCTGTTTGATCCTAGGCAAGTTACTCAACCTTTCTCAGCCTCAGTTTCATCTTCTGTAAAATGAAGATAATAATAGTCTTTATCACAGGATTGTTATGAAAATCAAATGAGTTAATATATGTAAAGTACTTTACAAATGTTACAACTTTACAGAAATGTTAGCTATACTTAGTTTATTTAATAAAGTTCAATTCAACAAATGTCCATCAAGTATTTCCTATGCAAAAGCACTTTGCTAGTTCAAAGGAGATAGATAGATAGATAGGTAGGTAGATGATAGAGATAGAGAGAGAGAGAGAGAGAGAGAGAGAGAGAGAGAGAGATATGGGATAGATTGATGACAGAGATAGAGGGTAGATACATACATGATAGATAAATAGATAGATGATAGATAGATGACAGATACATAGGCAGATAGATAGATAGATAGATAGATAGATAGATAGATAGATAGATAGATAGATAGATAGATAGATAGATAGATAGACACAGACAGACAGATAGACAGCAAGCCAGATAGACAGAGAGTCCCATACTCCCTGCCCTCAAGGACTTTACATTCTGGAAGAGAGATAAGACACATGAATCAAGGTAATATATGTTAAAGTACTGTAAATATGTAGGAGAGATCAGAAAAGCATGAAATATTTGGGAAAGGAGAGAGTGATTTCAGCTAGAGGGGAAAAGAAGCCTTGCAATAAGAGTTAAACAGAACTAGCTTTGAAGGATTTTGACCAACAGGGATGAGGTAAAAGGAAGTCCATTCTAGGAAAGGTCACATTCTGGAAAAAAGTAGATAAGAAAGAAGACAGGACGAAATTGGGGAATGGCTGTTAGTCTCATTTGGCTAAAATGTAGTGTTTGTGATGGAAAGTAGTATAAATTTAAATTGGAAATTTATATTGGAGTCATAGTGTGGAAAGTCTAGAATACCCAGTTATGGGATTTGTAATTATCTTATAAACAATCTTATAAGCCACTCAATATTTTTAATGGCATAGTGACATGGCCAAAGTAGTGCATAAGGGAAAGGAAGGGAAAGAAAAAAGAAAAGAAGGGAAGGGGTGAAGGAAGGCAAAGGGAATAAGTATCTTTATGTACCAGACATTATGCTACATGCTTTCCAAATACTATCTCATAGTTGTTGTTGTTCAATCATTCTGTCATATCTGACTCTTCATGACCCCATGAACCATTGTGCACCAGGCCTTTCTGTCTTCCATTATTTCTCAAAGTCTGTCCAACTTCATGCTCATTGTTTCTATGATACTGACTATTCATCTCATCCTCTGCCATTTCTGTTTCCTTTTTCCCTTCAATCTTTCCCAACTTCAAGGTCTTTTCCAATGAGTCCCATCTTCTCATTTTGTGGCCAAAGTATTTATGATTCAGCTTCATTATTTGACTTTCTAGTGTATAGCCTGAATTAATTTCTTTAGGTATTGACTGCTTTGACCTCCTTGCTGTCCAAAGGACTCTTAAAAGTTTCGGGGTTTTTTTTGGAAACACAATTTTAAAATGTTGATTCTGAGGCAGCTTTCCTTATAATCCAGCTCTCACAGCCATACATTTCTACTGGAAAAAACCATAGCTTTGACTACATGGACCTATGTTAGTAAAGTTATGTCTCTGCTTTTTAGTACGATGTCCAGATTTTTCCCTATCTTTCCTCCCAAGGAGCAAGTGTCTTTTAATTTCATTGGTGCAGTCACTGTCTTCAGTGATCTCTGAGCCCACATACATATAATCTGACACAAGTTCCACTTCTCCCCTTTTTTCCAGGATGTAATGAAACCAGTTTCCAAAATCTTAGTTGTTAGTTGTGGGGTTTTTTGTTGTTGGGGTTTTCTTTGGGGGGGGGCATTATTTTAGGCTTCAAGGTAGATTTTACACCCACCTCTTTCACACTCATCAAAAGGCTTCTTAATCCCTCTTAACTTTCACCAGCAGAAGCAACCGGGTGAGGCAGGTATTATTCTCCCATTTTATTATTGAGAAAACTGAAGCAAACAAAGGTGAAGTGACTTGCCCTGGTTCATATACCAATGTGTAAGGTCAAATTTAGATTTAGGTCTTCCTCACTTCAGGCCCAGTACTCGATCCATTGTGCCACCAACTACATGAAGATGACTCTGTTAGAATCATGACATTGGATTTGAGTGAAAATTAGTCTGGAGTCAAAGATACCAGATAGGAGAATGGAGTGAGTTAGACAGATGAACTAAACAGTGAGATTCTGAGGGAGACACAATCATGCAGATACATTATGTTTCTGAGTAGGCATTCCAAAGAGTATAGGAAGGAGGGGAGGCTGAAGATATTTCTTATCTAGGACCTCATTTGGTTTAAGATGACCCCAGTCAGGGTTTACTTCCTAGAGGCAGAGGTATGGTCGGAGCAAGTGACCCTTAACAAATGGAACATTTAAGTAGTAGCTGTTTTCTGCCACTCACTATGTGGAGAATTCTGCCAATCATAATGTGGATAATTCCATACTTGCCTATTGAGGATTCCCACTGGTTTACACAATTTTTTTTTTATTTCAACAATTGTTATTTCAAAATCCAGTGTGCTGGACAAATGTTTGCCCTCCTGTTAGAATAATCTGCCTTTGCTTCAAAGTTCTGATGAAAATTAAAAATAAATATTTAAACGCCTAAATGTCATTTCAAATATAATGTATCAGCCTTATTTTTCCACTTACCTCATAATGACTTTAAGATAGTTGACAATGTTTCCCTAGATTTTGTTGAATCTAAGAACTTAATCACCTAATAGACTGACATTTCTATCTCCCAAAAGAGCAACATTTTCAACTTAACCCTGACCCGAATACAATCAAATCTGTAGAGCTGAAGAGAAAAATAAAGCCTTCGGTGTTTTTGTTCTGACTTTTCCCCTGAACAAAATCCAAGTTTAGAATTATGTTGCCTATGATCACAAATGAATACAATGAAGAAAGTGCGTGGCATCCTAGATGGAGTTTTGGGAACAATCCATATAAGGGAAAAATGAAACATTTGATGCTGAATTCTTTCCTAATTTAAGACATTTTGAGTTCAGCTCTTAGTTAAAAAAAAAAATTCCAGAGTAAAGTACTCCTGGGATTTCTTGTATGAGCTGAGCTGAGCTGAGCTGAGCTGAGCTGAACTGTGTTGAATACAGAGCAAGGAGCCCATAGTTCCTCCGCCTCTGAATCAATCATTATTTCCTTTTTTTTATATGGCCCCTCCTTTTGCTTAGTCAGCAAGCTTCTGGGGTCTCAACAACAAAGAGAAGCCACTGTAACATAGTGGGTAGAGAGCTGACCTTGGACACAGGATAACCAGGGTTGAAGTTCCACTTCTGACATGTTCTGACTATGTGGCCCAAGGTAGGTCACTTACCCTCTCTGGGCTCTAGACAATTCTATAAGACTAAGTCACAAAGAAGGTGCTAGTCTCCAGAGGAGTGAGTTTTCCACCCAGAAGTTTCCTAACCCATGAAATCACAGGTCTAGACTCTATCCCAACAATAAAATTGTTATTCTCCAAACCTGTGCAGTAGAAGACATTTTTATATTACAGTACTTACCTATGAACTTCTTTGTAACTATCTTCATGTTAATTCATGGGGAGTTTGCCTAAATTGAGAGTGAAAGCTAGGAGATGTGGGTTCTTGGATTATGATCGTTAACTCCAGGTTATGGGGCCAGTCATTTAATCCCTTTGTCCATTAGTTTCTTTTTCTGCAAAATGGTGAGTACTTACTCTAACTTTCTAACACAGATGTTTTGAGAAGAAAATAAGATCATGTACATTCAACACTTCAAAATACATAAAACATTATATTTAATAAGATTACCATTAATAGGTATATATTTATTCATTAATTATATTTAAAAAAAGAAAGTTCCTTGAGTAGACTTTGACTCTTTGACATCACTCCAACTCCCCACCAAGAGATTCTGTTCGCAGTAAGCACTCAATAAACATTTATTAATTAAAACAATTCTATGATCTATGCTACTGTAGGGCTTCTTTGGAATTTAAGGTTCAAATTATTTGATCCTAGAGCATACAAAATAGAAAGATATGAACTCATTTAATAGAGATAGCACTTCTACTAAAAATATCATGTTTTCTCAGGATATTCCAGAATGACTTGGGGTATAGGCATTTAGCAGGCATTAAATAAATGATTTGAATGAAATAGATTCTAACTTGGAGAATCTTAAAAGGAACAGGTAAAGGTTGAAGCTCTCTCACCTATGTTCTGCCCATCATGCAGGGAAAGACATTCATCTCTACGAATAAGGAGAGAAATCTGATATGGAGAGAGAGGTGAGAGAGCTTCAGCCATTACCTGTCCCTTTTAAGATTCTCCAAGTAAGGGTTCCTTTTGAATCCCCTTTCAAGACTCTTCAGGGCCTTCAAGCATCAAGTAGCATGGAAGAAGCCAATTTGAGTTAGCTAAAGGGATTCTGGGAAGACATAATGAGCTGGCAGGCTTTGTCCTGTCTCTACATTCCAACTTGCTATACTAGAGACTTAGGGTAGTTTAACCTTCGGTCAGATCCAAGACCCTCTCTCTTGGCTGAGCCGAGTTATCTCATAGTCAATAGGAGAGCTCCTTCACTCTATATTGCCTGGTATATATTCTCCTCTGTATACCTTTGATTTCTCTTTTGCTATGATTTGGATCCCTCTTCCCTACAAAATTACAAAGCAATCAGAAGTAGATGGAATCTTGCAATATCCCCTAGACTAACAATATTTAAAGGAACAGATAGATATACATCTAGCCTTGTACTCCCTCTTTTTGAGGACAGCACAGTGGCCTCTATACTAATTTTGTGCTTTTTCTCCTGGCAGTAATTAAACTCTCCCTTGGAGAAGGGTAGAGGGATAAGAGGTTAAAGATGTTTATTTTGTCTCTCTTAAAGCCACATACAAGAACAGCCCTCTTCCTTACAATAGTATAGAATTCTCTTTATAAAACCTTCCTGATTGTCTGTCAATGGACCACAGCTGGTCAGTTTCAGTTTCCCATCCTACTTTATTTCTAGCATTCTTCCATTTCCTTCAGGTGAATAGAAGAAAGAATAAAAATTATATTTTAAAACATATAATCTATTACAAACTGGAAACACTTTGAATAGAATGGACATATTTAATTACTCATTTGGGGAATCAAGGGGAGAAAAATATCCCTTCGGTTCAAAATACTCACTAAATGACTTGTCCTAACCAAAGGCAAAACATCTAGTTAATGCCTTAAATTTCATCAAAAATTCAGTCAATATGGAAATTTGGTAACATGTAGATTTCATATTTAGGTAATTTCCTTAAAATTTTCATTGGATTAATTGAATGTGCATAGACAATATGAAGAAAGCCCCCAGTAGATGTCTTTAAATTTACCAAATTAAACCATTGTATGGAAAAGTGAACTCATCTCACAAAGCTCCCTTGATGTTGCTTCAGAAGCATATTTAACTCTCCCTAGCTTATGTAGTCTAATAAAAAGTCAATGATCTTTTTGCCCAGACAAAACCAAGGACAGATTTAGCAACCAAAGCATGTATATTTAAAACTTGCCCCTTACTTAGCATGTGTTAATACGATGGGACATACCAATGGAAGAAAATAAAATCATCACAAGTAATAACTGCTGAACACATTCACTATGGATTTTTCAAACATGAGGCATTTAGATGATTCAAAAAGTTGTAAGTCGTTCATTACCTAAGTGAAACACTGAAAAATATATGTTTAAAGATTTTTTAATACATCCACGTTTTTATTTGTGCATAGGAAAAGACAAAAACACAAACATAAAAGGAAAAAAGCAATTTTTTCATTGCATTCATTGTTTTTTTTTTTAATGGGTTTGCCAATTAAAATCAGATTTAAAAAAAGACAACAACCCCAATTGCTCACACACACACACATACCCACACACACACACATCTGCGTAGGGCATTCATCTTCCAAAACTTAGCAGAATGTGGATTAAATTATTGGTTTTGAAACAACCCCTAAAAAAATGGCATTGCATCAGAATGGGAAAATCAGTAGATTCTAAACAGAGCCATGCCATCATTGGTAAAACTAGAGCTTGAATTTAAATGCTGATATGAACTAGTTGAGTATCCTAAGGTTAATAGGAAACTTCTAAACACTACTAGTTGATAAATGTATTATATGTCTCCAAACATTTCATTTAGGTTGTGCCAAAATGGACCCTGACTTGTAGCCTTTTTCCCACAGTCTGGTCTGGGTTGGAACCTTCCACGTGTCAGGGAATGTCAGTTCTCTTTGGTCATGATTCCTTTGGCTCCAAGGTTGTCCTTTTTCATGCTCTGCCCATAGTGGAAAGAAAAACCTGGAGAGAACATGGGGCCACCTGGGCTTTGTTAGCTGGCGGAAAAGCTGGCATATGCTGAAAGGACCAAGTGTTGAAAGAACTAAAGGTAAGTTATGGAAACATGAGAGAGAGAGAGAGAGAAAGGGAGAGAGAGAAAGAGAGACTCTTGTTGATTTTTTTGCCCATAAAAGAGAAAGAGTTTAAATAAGCTAATGTCCTTGATATATTAATATTGCTGGTATCATTACGCAGCTGTATTTAATTTAACATTCGAAAGTGAAGGCTTGTGTCCAAAATTACCCAGAAGAAGCTTGTTTGGGGAAGGAAGACTTAAATAACCCTACTTGTACTGAACATTCCCCTCTGTCACCCCAAAGATATTGCATTGCCTTCAAAAGTGTGTCATCCTTAAGCACCAATAGTGTCACATATATTGTAGAACATATTACAGGATATATTACAGAGTCCTAGACTGAAATGGCCTAGTCATGTATAGCAGATTAGGCAACTGCATACATACCAGGCTATGAAACAGTGGACCAAAAGAGCCCAAACACCTTAAAATTTCTCCTGATTTAGCAAATAATCCATAAGAGGAGTTTCATTCCTTGGCTTAAGAAAGGGGTTCTTAGCCTGGGGTCTGCCATTTTGTTTTGTTTTTTAATAATTTTATTTCAATATAATAGGTTTCCTTTATATTCCTATGTATTTTATTTTATGCATTTAAAGACAGAAGAGATCCATAGGTTTCATAAGACTGCCAAAGGGGTCTTTGACCAAAAAAATGCAAAAAAACTAAGAAGCCCTCTTTTAAAATAATGGGGCCTTACCTCTATGGGGTAACATGTTAAGCTTTATCCAGTTTACTTACAGTTCTGTGTGATTGAGTTTTGCAGATCTTTTTTTGAGAACAAGTTTAGATTGAAAAACTAATGGAGAAAGAAACAAATGAGGGGAATGGGTGGCAATGAACTGGAAAAGAGGCAGAGAAAGAAAAGGCGAAAAACCAACTTTGTCTAATTTATCATAATATTGCTTGAGGTGGTCCATGTTGCTTCATATGGACTAGATGTTCAGTAAACATTGATTAAATGATAAGATTTAATATTTTAATACTTGTCATCAAATAAACTACAAATAAATATATTTGCAAATATCAACATCTTTCTCTACAAAGCCATTGCCAATTAAATGAAACTTGGTTCTAACATATAAGTCACTACCTCATTTTAAAATTGATCATTGGATTTGAACACAAAGGATCTGGATTTCAGTCCTAGCTCTGATTCTTGCTACTACTGTGACCCTGAGCAAGTTACTTGACCTTTCTGGACCTCAGGTCTGTCATCTATAATATGAAGGGGGACTAAATTGATGTTATTTAAGGTCTATCCAGCTCTAAATTTTTGATACTGTGCTCTTTTTCTTGCTATTTACTATTATGCTTATGTAATGCCCTCTTGGGGCTTATTCGCCCAACCCACATCACCACTGGCCAGCTGGGTTCCCATAGGAGTGGCTGTTACTACTCCTAGAGTTCTAAGGGTAACCATGTGGGTGGTTATCTTCAAAAATATGGTGGCTTAAAGACCAATGTTCTTCCTCTTACCAATCAGCCAGTAGACTCAGGCTTCTAGCAAAGGCCTTTATTCAACTGGCATCATAAGAACAGCAATGACAAATAATTTCTCATCTCCAAGCAAGGAGCCCACTTTTTCAGGGTGGTGATGTCCTTTCTTTGCCAAAGGCCTTCAGTCCATGATTCATCTGAGCTTGTTCTTCATTGAGCAGTTGTGGCCTTTTTCCATCTTTAGCCACTAGCAGGACTAAGGGGATTCTGGTTCTGTGATCTTCAGCTGCAGTATTATGCTATTTTCAGCTAGAGCACTATAAAGGGGCTACAATTCTTAATTTAGGGTTGGTAGACAATTCTTTTCTTTGACTCTCTGATGCTCAGTGCTGGGGTGAGCCCTTACCTCTTATCAGGAGATGCAATAAGAATTGCCTCTTTTTTTCCCCCAAATTCTTCCTGATCAAAAGTCCCTTTCTTCTATGAACAAATTTGTGTTCCTAGTATGATCAACACTTTTCCAACTCCCAAACTGTATTAGTTTATATATTTGAATGGCTTTGGACTACTATGTAAATGCAATTCATCCCCTGGGGGCAGGCTATTATCTTGCTAACCTCTTCAAAAGCAAGTAAGATATTCAAGCCTTCTACCTTTCTAGGGTGTTGTTCAATCCTTTTCAGTCCTGTACTAACCCCATTTGGGGTTTTCTTGACAAAGATACTGAAGAGCTTTGCCATTTCCTTCTCTAGTTCACTTTACAGATGAGGAAACTGTGGCAAATTAGGGTTAAGTGACTTGCCTAGGACTTAAACTAAGGAAGCTGACTCCAGCCCAGGAACTATCATACACTGTACCACCTAACTGCCCCCTAGCTAGGGTGTGCAATGACTATTTGCATCTGAAGGCTTTCCATTTCACCTTTCTATATCTCTTGTCTTTTACTCTCTGAAAACCTACAATTTTTGATGGAGTTGCACTAGGGGACCTTTCTTGCACTGATATTTGTTAAATCATTCTGTATTTTCCTAAACAAGGTAGTTTCCTTTTTTTTTCCTCCCAGGGAATAATATATTCACATTATGGCGAAATTAGTTTATCTGGAATTCTATCAACCAAGAATTTGTATTAACTAGAATGTCCATACTTCATTAGTGCAGTGATTATTGATGTTCATAAAGAAGCCCCTACAGTACTAGAAGTTTATGAAGTACCTTCTGATTCTCCAAGGAAATATTATGAGAATATTTTCTTTTTCTTCTTCTTCTTCTTCTTCTTCTTCTTTTTTTTTTTAGTGAGGCAATTGGGGTTAAGTGACTTGCCCAGGGTCACACAGCTAGTAAGTGTTAAGTGTCTGAGGCCGGATTTGAACTCAGGTACCCCTGACTCCAGGGCCGGTGCTCTATCCACTGTGCCACTTAGCTGCCCCGAGAATATTTTCAATGTTAAGTTTTAATGTATTCCAATTTTCCAAAACTTGTTGGACCCCAGAGATGATTACTCATTATTCACCAGAATATTTGAGATTCACTTAAACAGAACATCCAGTTCCACAGCAGTGCCAGACAAGAAAGAGTATAAACCTGGGTAATACCTCACAATGTCCTCATCATTGGAAAGGGCAACTCAGTTATCAGCTGAGGATTGTGTCCATCAAAACTACGCCACTAATAATGGTGAAAGAAAATTATGAAAGTTCAGATTTTGTAAAAATTAAAATTGCAGTTCTCTTTCATTCTTCAAATTGAGTCATCTACTGAAGGAGTAGCTAAGGTCATGGTGGTTATGTCTAAATTGTGCCCCCAGAGCCCATGTTTTGACTGTATCAGTTGGTCCTATGAGTCACACAACCTGATATCTGAGTCAATCAGTCAGTTCAATTCAGCAAACAACTCAACTGATTCCCCCAGTCTTCCCCACTCTCCACCACACCATCCCTCACTGAATTGGTCATTTGTTTTCTGGATTGACCAACTAGAACAGTGGTTTGATCATTGTGTAGACGGCCTGAAGATCTAGCCCTTACTGACCAGCCAACATAAATCCTCTAATTGCAGCTCTGCTCAAACCCACACAAAGACACATATTGTGCAAGTTGGCTCAGTCCCGATGATAGTCTGATCTTCTAACATACTGAATAGAGCAAATGAAGAAGCCGCTGTCTAGTTAAGCAAGACTCAACTTCCCTCCACTAAAAAAGAAGTCATTTCTTCCTTTAATTAGTTCCCTAATGGCAATAAATTGAATGTCAGGCATTTAAAAGACTCAGGCCCATTCTCCTCATTCAGGCAAAACTTTCACTACAGTTTCCACTGAGTAAGGAAATGAGATAGGGTCCATGGTAAACATTTTGCACTCAAACATTTTTTCTTCTCCAAAACTTTTTCCGGGTGTTGTTCTGGCTTATATCTAATAGAAGTGGGGAATAGAAAAAAAACCAAAAGAACAATAAAAGAACAATTTGTAAGTGTTGTTTTGAAACACATAACTAGTACTGTCAGTTGGTGGTTCTTTCCATTTTGTGCATTGCCATTTTCTGACTACAGTTTAAGAACATTTCGCAGCGTGTTACCATCAATCATCCTTAACCCAGAAGTGTGCTGTACATTAGTAACAGTTAATTGGCATATTTAAAGTAAATAGCTACTTAGTTTTATTGTAAATCTTTTGCATACAAATCTAGGTTGCCACACGGTTTGTTTGTTTCAATAACAAACATTCCTGTCTGTAATATTGCACCTCTGACAGGAGTCAATTAGAGATGAGATGGTATTAAAATAGCCTGCACACTAGGGTACTGCCAAAATAATTGAAAAAAGTATGATCCAGTTTTTCTTTTCCTACAAAATGACCACCAACTTAAGAAGAAAGAAAGCAAGCCTTTCAAAATTGCATGCAAGAAAAAAACTATTGCTACAGCATGAGAAAGAAAACAGATATTCAATTTATTTCAATTCTACTAAACAAATCTTCATTAAGTACCTCCTATGGACAAAACACAGTGTTAGGCAAGGACAAAAAAGGAAACCATCTCTGCTCTTGAGAAGCTTACTTTTTACCAAAAAGAGTGGTAAAAAAGATGTATTCAAAAAAAACTAAGTAGAAAAGGGAAAATAAGGACAATAACTATATATACATCATATATTTATATCTATTAAATATATATTACATATTTATATGTGTATAAATATATATGTATATATATATATTTCTATTTTGTCATATTATGAAAGAGGAACAATCTCCATTTGCATTAGATCAAGCAAGTAATCAATATATGCAAGGCACTATCCTAATTTCTGGGGATGCAGACCTAAGTGTAACAGCTTTTGACATCAAGAAGCTTAAATTTTATCTGGAGAGATTACATTCAATTCATATGCAAAACAAATACAAGATAATTTTTTGGAGGGGAAGGTACCAGCAGGTGAGGGGAGATAAGGAAAGATCCCATCTTTAAAATACTTTCTTTAAATGTGTAAAAATACACATTTTTAAAATACTGTGAAGGTCAGGAAGTTTGAGAAAGTAATAGAATATGTAAAATATGAGAATCAGATTATAGCAAAATAATTAGTCTACCCCAGTTTCCAATGCTATTTATTTATTTTAGGTACTTTCCCAATTACAAGATGGAACATGTCACATATGAATTGTCTGGGGTTTTTTCTAACCAGACCTGTGATTTCATTTGTATAGGAAACTATATTCTTGCTACAATCAATCTATAATTAATTCATCAATGAAGTGTTTATCAAATGCCAACTATGTGGACCAGGCACTGTGCTAGGTCCCAGGGATACAAGGATAAACAATGAAGCAGTCAATCCCTTTTCACAAGGAGTTAATCTTCTAATGATTCAGGCAATAAGTATATATTGTTAAAATCTGCAAAGTATAAGTGTAAAGCTAATAAATATAGATACATATAGAGTAGTTATATATGCAAATCAGCTATTGATCTCCAACTTAAGAGTCTTAGAGCATTCCTTAGGGTACTGAACCATTGAATGATTAGCCCAGACTCACACAATCAGCAGGTAGCTAAAGTGGATCTTGAGTTCAAATATTTGTAACTCCCAAATTGACTATTAGGCTATACTGCATTTCTGATTTACAAATACCCTGTATGAATGAATATCCATTTCCTTCTGTGCTTACCATAGTGGCCAGATCTGTCAGAGACATAAAGAACAATCAGGTTATGTACCCTTGCTTTCTGAGGCCTCACATTATCTTCACCATGACCTGGACATATCTACCATGTGGACATGGTGACTGTAGAGACATTAGGAGGAGGAGCAGATATATAAGTCCAGACATGTTCATAGTTGCTTTATGAGACTAGATATCCTATAGGAAAAAAAATGTTATAAAAAGTTGATTTACTTCATATTTAGCTGAAATAATATTAATCAGGTATTAATGCTTTTAGTATTATTAGTGTTAAAAGTAGTGTTTTAGCTTCATTATAAGCTTAAAACCTGTCTATGAGTTGACCTGAGAACGTGACTACAACTTTTTAAAAAATGTTTTAATAGGACAATATTTTCTGAATTCTAAACAGCCCACTAAACAAGATCAACTTCTGAAATAAAGACAGTTCTGGCTTTACTTAAAATTACACAAATTTTACTTAAGGTAAAGATTTCTGAAAGAAATTCTCACTTCAAAAAACACCTATGTTAATTTTACTGTATTACTGTGCCCCCCCCTTGGCTTGTGGCTCCAGAGCCCCCCCCCCCAAAAAAAAGCACCTTCCAAGTGAAAGAAGAAAAATCAAATTGGGGAGAGAATACCATAGCCTTCACCAATGCTGGGTTGGGGGCTTGCTTTGAGACCCCTGGAGCCAAGGGAGGAGACCTTTGCCCTACTTAACCCACCTGCCAGTGTCTGGCCCATGTATCTGCCTTGGATCTCTGTGCCTATCTATTCCTGGGCCCCATATGTTGGCAGTCCTCTACTGTCTGTTTCTGTGTCTAGCCCCTATATATTTGCGTACAATGTACTCTTCCTCTTGGTTCCAGCCAGGCTGTTGTGTGGCTGGCCTCATCCCCAGTGTTCCTCCTACTGCTCTCCCTTCCCTATCTCTAGACCTTATGTGTTCTTGAACTGTGTGCCTGGCCTTCTTCCTCCCTCTCTCCCTCCTATCTGTACTTCTGCAGGTAAATTCACATAATGTAAAAATCACCCACTTACTCAAAGCAAAAATTCTCTGTGTACACTTTTGTAATATTAGAAGCTTCCTGTTACTTTAATTGATAAAACTAGATTGTGTTTTTATTTGTTGTTTCACAGGTTTATCTACTTTGTCATCTAGTCAG
The DNA here is from genome assembly GCF_019393635.1 of Dromiciops gliroides. Lineage (NCBI taxonomy): Eukaryota > Metazoa > Chordata > Mammalia > Microbiotheria > Microbiotheriidae > Dromiciops > Dromiciops gliroides. The sequence continues at coordinate 450,449,696 of NC_057861.1, read as the reverse complement.
AGGAACTGGCAGAAAGGGATGATCAAGAAACATGGATTTCAGGGAGCAGCTAGATGGCACAGTGGATAGAGCACCAGCCCTGGATTCAGGAGAACCTGAGTTCAAATCCGGCTTCAGACACTTGACACTGACTAGCTGTGTGACCCTGGGCAAGTCACTTAACCCTCATTGCCCCAGCAAAAAAAAAAAAAGAAAGAAAAGAAAAGAAACATGGATTTCACTCCCATTCTCACATAGATATGGTAACCAGCTGATGATAAAGTCCCAGACCAAAAGGTAAAGGGATTGAGTTCTCTTAGCTGAATATGGGGGAGGGGGGGGAAACATGAATAAAAATTAGTTAACTTATATTTTAATGCCCCCCCCAAGAATCTTTCAGTCCTTTAATCTTGTCCATATTTTTTTTTTTTTAGTGAGGCAATTGGGGTTAAGTGACTTACCCAGGGTCACACAGCCAACAACTGTTAAGTGTTTGAGGCCAGATTTGAACTCAGGTACTCCTGACTCCAGGGCTGGTGCTCTATCCATTGTGCCACCTAGCTCACCAATCCATATTTTTTAATGTCTCCTCTACATTTTCAGATGAATATCTTAACATTGTTTCACTCATCGTGGAAAACATAAAACTTCTGGTCTTCCCATCAAATTACCTTTTACTGTAAGAAACTATTCTAAGTGATTTTAGCAGTGATTCTAACCTTCCTGTCCCCCAACCCCATTATTTTGAGCTTTCATTAGACCCCCTTTCACCATTGATTCATACACAAAACATATTTCCTTTACCAAGTTCCATTTTTTCTTTTTATGTATCTCCTCATTTTTGTGTATTTTCTTTTTTAGTTACAATATCAAAAGACTTGTCCATGTTACAGTTTACTCATGAATAGATTAGTCTATAACCCTCTTTACAAAGGTTGGCCCAACTGTCAACTTTCTATATTTCAATCTGGCCTATGGACCTAGGAAACGTATCAAGTATCTTTTTAGATCACTTGATAGTCTATGCATCATAAGATGCCAATGTACAGGATGGCAAAGTGGTTCAGCTTCTTAGTAATCAACAATTTCACTCCATTACAACTATTCTGCTCCTTGAAGGTGCTCTAGTTATGTTCATTGAAGATTCAGAAAAGAAAGTTCTTGTCACCAAAGTCCTTGACATTGTCAAATGGTTCAACAACAGAAATTGATGTGATATTGTGGATGTGACATTTTTAAAAAGACATTATCTTCTGCTTTGCTGCTTCACCCTAAGGACCATAGGACCTTTCCATCTTACAGCTGAAACCTTTTATATGGATTCTCTCCCCAATTAGATTTCAGGCTCCTTGAGAATAGGCACAGTCTTACTTTTCTATTTATATCTATAGCACTTAGCATAGTTCTTTGCATAAAGTAATCACTTAATAAATGCTTATTCATTCATCCATTCATTCATTACCAAAGTTGTCTCCTCACATCATTCTCTAGGATAGTAAACATACTTATTTCTTCCCTACCCTCAAACCTCATCTTATCATATCTAATCCTTTAAAAATATCTAATCCTTTAAATTTGATCCCAGTAAGTCAATAAGCATTTATTAAGTCCCTAGTGATAGGCACTTAGGAATACAACAAATTTAGGAACTCAAACTCACAAGGAATTTATAATCTAGTGGAGAAGATAATGAGGATGCATAAAAACACAAAAACAAACAAACAAACAAAAAACACCAACAACAAAATAAGAGATGGGGATTTTATTAGTAGTTGAGAAAGTGCACTTCATCTATGGCAGACAGTCTGGGCAAAGACATAGAAATAGGATATGAAGTGTCCTTTATGAAGAAAAATCAATCAATCAATAAACATTTATTAAGCACCTGCCATGTGTCAAGAACTATGCTAAGCACTGGGGATAAAAAAAGAAGTAAAAGACATTCCTTGCCCTCGAGGAACTTACAGTCTAATGGAGGAAAAAGCATACAAACAAATATAAACAAAGCAAGGTGTATATATAGAATAAATAGGAAATAATTCATAGAGGGAAGGCACTGGAATTAAGAGAGGTTTGGGAAAGATTCTTGTAGAAGGTAAGATTTTAGTTGGAATTTAATGGAAGCCAGGGAGGTCACTAGTCAGACTGGAGGAGGAAGAGTGTTCCAGGCATGGGGGACAATTTAAGAATGCTTAAAGTTAAGAGATGGAATATCCTGTTCTTGGAATAGCCAGGAGGCCAGAAACACTGAATTGAAGAATACATATTGGGGAATAAAGTATAAGAGGACTGCAAAGGTAGAAGGGGGCTAGGTCATAAAAGGCTTTGAATGTCAGACAAAGCATTTTGTATTTCCTCTCAAGGCAACAGGAAGCCAATACAGTTTATTGAGTAGGGGAGTGACATGATCAGACCTTTGCTTTATAGGAAAGTCACTTTAGTGGGTTGCAAGTAAATTCAATAAAGATAAACTGAGGTACAGACTCTGAGCAAAGTCAGTTTATTTACAGTGATACATATAACTGTTAACAAAGTGATTCGGACTGGACACCTCAGTAAGGCCAGCAACCCCAATGAGAAGGGGGGTGCTCTTTATTAACATGCAGGAAAGGAGGGGGTCTGGGGAGTTGGAGAGCATGGTAATTGTTTATACTAAGAGTAGGTTGGCATTCAAGTGTGGCTAATTATGCCCTTCTGACAATTAAGGGCTGCTAATTGTTTTGTGGGACTCATCTGCCTTTTGTAATCTTTGCTAGGGAATCACTACCAGGAGCCTCACTGTCCCCTTGGAGGAAATAAAATCTCCTCTCACTGCACAAGGACATGAAAGGATGAAGATATATCTTTCGGAGGATAGTGTTGGGTTAAGCTAGTTGGAACTTATAGATGAGATGTCCTAGGGACTGACATTGTGAGGGATAATAACATTCCCTTTTAATTATACCTTTAAAGTAACTCAGAGGTAAAACTACATTCTTGAGCTCAACTTGGGGACAAAGAAATGTGGCTCAAGCAATCATACAACATAGGACAATAATACAAAACAGGGTCAATTACAGAATAGAACCAATTATTAAATGATACAGATAATTTCTTCAAGTGGCTGAGTGGAAAAGGGATTGGAGTGGAGAAAGACTTGTTCCGAACAAACCCATAAGCAGACTCAAGAATCAAGGTGTGAAGTGATGAGTGCCTACACTAGATGGGTAGCAGTGTCAGAAGAGAAAAGGCTTATTCAAGAGACATTACAAAGGTAAAAATCAACAGGCTTTAGCAGCAACCTGGAAAGGGGAGACACAATGAGAGGTAGTGAGGAATCCAGAATGATTCCTAGTTTTTGAGCCTATTGGACTGTGAGGATGGTATTAACCTTGACAGTAATAGGAAAGATAAGGGGGGAGAGGGTTTAGGGGGAAAGATAATGAGTTCTCTTTTTTTATATTTTGGGTTCAAGAGTCTACTCAACATCCAGTTTAAGATGTCTGAAAGTTGGAGATGAGAGATTGAAAGTCAACAGAGAGATTGGGGCAGGAAAGATAGATATGAGGCTCATCAGCACAGAGATGGTAATTAAATCCATTGGAGTTAATGAGATTGCCAAGTGAATTAATAAAGAAGAAGAAGAGAAGGAAGCCTAGGACATAATGCTAAGGGACACTGACAGGTGGAAGATGTGATCTGAGAGAGGATACAGTAAAGTAGACAGCAAGGGACTAGTGAGATAGGTAGGAGATGAACCAAGAGAGGTTCTGAAAACCTAGAGAGAAGGTATCCAGGAAGAGAGAGTAATCAATAGTGTCAAATGCTGAAGAGAGGCCAAGAAGAGTGAGGATTGAGAAAAGACCATTAAATTTGGCAACTAAGAGGTCATTAATAACTTTAGAGAGGGCAATTTCAGTAAAATGATAAAGTCAGAAAATTGTAAAAGATAAAGAGAGTGAGAGGAGAGAAAGTGAAGGCATCTGTTGTAAATGGTCTTTCCAAAGATTTTATCTTTAAAAGGGCAGAAGAGATATAGGACAAATAGTTAGCAGGTATGGAAGAGCCTAATGAGGGTTTTTTCAGAATAGTGAAAACAGGGGCATGCTTCTAAGCAATCAGAAATCAGTCAGTAGAGAGGGAGAGATTGAAAATAAGTGAACTGAGGATGAAATCTGTTGGAGGAGACACAATGTAATGGACTCACTTGAACAAGTAAAGGGATTAGCCTTGCTAGGCATAAGGGTACTTCATCACGTGAGACAGAGGTGACAGGAGAGAAAGTGGCAGACATCTGAGTGACAGGAGATGAGGAAAAAGGAGAGAAGAAAGAGTTCACAGCAAAGGATCTTAATTTTTTTCTGTAAAAAACGAATGTTTTCAGCTGAGAGAGTAGGGAGAATGAAGAGAAATGGAAGGTTTCAGAAAGAATGAAAAAAAGGCAAAATCAGTTTGAATAGATTATGAAATATAGAGCAGAAATAAAATCTCCCATAATTCTGTAAAGATAGATATGGGCAAGATTTTATTTTGGTTTTTTGGTGAGGCAATTGGGGTTAAGTGACTTGCCCAGGGTCACACAGCTAGTAAGTGTTAAGTATCTGAGGTTGGATTTGAATTCAGGTACTCCTGAATCCAGGGAGTCTTACTTGCTCTATCCACTGCGCCATCTAGCTGCCCCAGGGCAAGATTTTGAAGAGTTTTAAAAGATAAACAGGGGAGTTTATATTTGGTCATATAGGCAATCGGATGTCAAGGTAAACTTTTCTCCTCTTTCACTCTATGTTCCTTAAAGTCTCTAAAATCCTAAAATGCTCAATAAGTGTTTGGTGATAACATTCCCAAATGAACTTGGGGATCAAACAGAATAAATCCTATGATTAAAGGACAGTGAGAGGAATATCTAATTTCAGTGAATTGTTTTTTTGAAGGGTGGTGCATCCTTAGAGTTGGCACCCCAGTTTAATGAAATAAATGAGTACTCAAAGCATTCTGCACAGGGACTTAAAACTCATAGACTCATATTATCACATATAAGTTACCAAACTATCAAAGAAAAAAGAAATATAGAAATAATAAGTCAAATAGAAAAAATGTTATTAGCCTTATGCCTAAGTTTATTAAACATTTAGCCTCACTCGTGACCTTATATTATAGAAAAAGCAAGCATATGACCAACTGAACTTTTTAGTAATAATCTCAATATTCTTAAGATTTGTAGACATAACCAAAGAGATCTCTGGTGGTACTTCATTAAATGTTCATTTTTCTCCCCTAAAGGATTATACTCAGTTTTGCTGGGAAGGTTATTCTTGATTGTACCCCTAGCTCCTTTGCCTTCTGGAATATCATGTTCTAAGCCCTTCTAATTCTTTAATGTGAAAGTTGGTAAATCTTGAAATCCTAATTGTAGCCCCATAGTATCTGAATGTGTTGCTTTGTTTCATTTTGTTTTGGTTTGTTTTGGGTTTTTTTTGGGGGGGGGGCAGGGAAGCAGGATGCTTGCAATATTTTCTCCTTGACCTAAGAACTCTAAAATTTGCCTATAATATTCCCAAGTTTTCATTTTGGTATATCTTGCATGAGGTGATTGGGAGATTCTTTCAATTTTTTATTTCATAAAATATAAGGGTGGTTTTCCTTTATAATTTCTTGAAATATGATCATGGCTTTCTGGTAGTCCAATAATTAATTCTTAAATTATCTCTCCTCAATCTATTTTCTAGGTCAGTGTTTTCCAATGAGATATTTCATATTTTCTTTTCTTTTTTTTTCATTCTTTGGATTTTGTTTTATTGTTTCTTGATATCTCATAGAATCATTAGCCTTCACTTACCCAAATCAATTTTTAAGAGTTGTTTTCTTCACTGAGCATTTGTACCTCTTTTTTATTTGGCCAATTCTGTTTTTCAAGGTGATATTTTCTTTAGAACTTTTTGTGCCTCTTTTACTGAGCTTTTCATTCTCTTTTTATAATTTTCTTGCATCACTCTCATTTCCCCCCAATTTTTCCTCTACTTTTCCTATTTTATTTTTTAAAATATTTTTTAGCTCTTCCCAAAATTCTTGTTGGTTTGTGTCCAATTCACCTTTGTTTTACTTTGAGGCTTTGCTTTTAGCTGTTTTGGCATTCTTATCTTTTTCTGAGTTTTTGTCTTGATTTTCCCTGTCACCATAGTAGTTTTTTTTTTTTTTTGTAGGGCAATGAGTGTTAAGTGACTTGCCCAGGGTCACACAGCTAGTAAGTGTCAAGTGTCTGAGGCCGGATTTTGAACTCAGGTACTCCTGAATCAAGGGCCAGTGCTTTACCACTGCGCCATCTAGCTGCCCCACCATAGTAGCTTTTTATGGTCAAGTTTGCCATTGTTGTTGTTTTCTCATTTTTCCAGACTATTTCTTGACTTTTAATTTTATGTTAAAGTTAGGCTGTGCTCTAAGCGCTAGGCTTTTTCATGCTGCTTTTTTTTTTTTTTAGAGCTAGTTCTGGGCATCTGTAGGTTTTTGGTGCTTCTAAGGTGTTGTGATCCAAGGAGATATGTGGTCACTCAGCTCCTGGATGGTGCTCTAGTCTTTGCCCAAGAAGGTCTCCTGCTCTCTTGAAGCAACAATTACTAGTGTTCTCTGTGCCCTAGAAGTGAGATGCAGAATGGCATATGGACAATGCAAAGAGGGTCCTGTACCCAGTGCTGAAGAAAGGTCACCTGTAGTCTTGTTCTGACCAGTTGTCTGACCACCTTGTGAGATGAGAGCTTCCAAAGCTGCTGCTGCTGCTGCTGTCACAACCATCTACAAGGCATTTTACTGCAGTATATACTCTGGGATAATCCCCATTCCAGTGTCACAGACCTCTCCTGCTGACCTCCTAAATTGTCCTCATCTAAAATAATGTCTCACCTTGACCCTTTGTTGACTCTGCTAATCCAGAATTCGAGGTGTTATTTTAAAGTGGTTTTGAAGGGAATGTTGAGATAGTTCAACTGGGTTCCTGCTTTTACTCTACCATCTTGGCTCTGGTGATACTATTGGAGAAACGCATACCTTGAAACTCATGTCCAAAATAGAACTTATTCTCTGCTCCTACCTACTCCCTTTCCAAACTTTTATCAAGGGCTCCCAGTCCACCAGGTTTAAAGCTTCAGATGATACTCTCCCTCATCCCACCTGCCCTATCAGTTTCTACCTCCACGATATCTTTTACATCCCTCTCCTTTTCTCAAATCACTGGCTATAGCCACAATCCTTGTTCAGACCCTCATCACCTCTCACCAGGATTATTGAAATAATCTCCCAAGTGATCTACCTGTCTTTCCTCCTCTGCTTCTCAGAATCCTGGGTTTTCTTTAAATCTTGGCTCTAATACCACCTGCTCCATGAGGCTTTTCCTAATCTCCCTAGCTGGTAGTCATTGCCTGACCAAGTTACTTCTTATATATTTCACGCAAATTGATTTTGTGTGTATATGTACATATGTACATATATTTTGTGCATATTATATTTTTGTATAAAATATAAGTTATTGAAGGCAAAACACTATGACATTTTTTGTCTTCATGTCCCCAATGTCCAGGACAGAGCCTTATACATAGAAAGCCCTTAACCAATGCTTGTTGATTGATTGATTTGGAGTTTCATTTGTATTAGTCAGAGCACTTGTGATTGCCAAAACTTTTTAGTAAATATTCTGAAATAGCAATGCTCAGATCCATTGGCAAAAATAATCCAACTTCATAAAGGCTTCCAGTACTTGAGGGAGGTGTGCTTTTTGTACTGTGTCTTCAATGACTTAGTGATATGATCAATTTGGATTTTTCTTCAAAACTCTGGCAGACTGTTTGGGCTGGAGCTAGGTGGAGAGGAGTGGCACCATCTGGTACATGATCTTTATTCCTTGCTAATGTTGCAATATTCTGGTATTTTCCACAGTTCAGTTAGTAGCAAAGGTAAAAAAAAATAAGCAGCCCAAATTGGGAAGTTGTGAGATGGCAAAATGGCTCTTGATGCTGTCTGATCCCATCATTGGTTTCATTAGTATAAGGATTCTTTTCAGCTCAGACAGTTGGTAGCATATGGTTTCACTCTTCACAAAGATGGTTCTTGACTATAGATTTGTCAATCTCAACAGAGCTTCCAGGCTTGCCAGACCTGATTTATTTCAGAGGCACCAAATAGCTCATGATATATCTCCTCTGATGAGTAAGCGCCACAATTCTGGTTAACATTTCTGATCTGGAACTGAAACACAAGGGAGATGTCTCCCCCATACACACACACACACACACACACACACACACACAATTCCATACAATTTTCACACAATCTTCATGCTTTTTCTTCCCTAGAAAATTATTTTCACTTCAACATCAGTGACATGTGGCCTCAGGGAACACTAGAACAAATCATGCCCAGACCAGTTCTGTTTTTGTTTGTTTGTTTTTGTATTCAAACTAAATAAGACTTTTTTTTCTCTTTCTTGTAAATCAAATCTTCAGCTGATTTATAACTGTGGGTGTAACAATCTAATTGAGTGTTTAATGGAAAAAGTGATCATCCTTAACACATCATTGAAGATGGTATTGCCCAAAGAAATGACCTAAGATCTGTGAGCCAAGAGAATTGAGTGATGATAGATCACAGTTACATTGTTAGGACAAATGAAATATTAGATGTGAAAGTACTTCATAGATTTTTAAGTATTCCACAAATGCATAGCTAAGTTTAATCAAAATTCAGCTTTTTTCTGAGGAAACAGAAGACAAAGGAATGGATACACCCACAATTTCAAGTTGATGGTATTCACTCATTTTTGCAGATGATAGAGAGAAATCAGAACTATGTAATTCCTATTTTGCTTCTCTCCTATCTATCAAGATGAATAATCTTCAAACCAAGAAGGATAAGATAAATATAGTTAACAGGGAATTGGAGGCCCAGAAAAGTAAGCAGATAGAAAGAGAGTATTTAATTGGTTAAAATTAGTTCAAGTCCCCAGGTCCAGAAGAATAACATCCCAGGGTGCTCAAAGAACTTGATTGTAGAGCTATTGTCGGTTATCTCTGTACAATTATCAATCAATAGGCACCATTCTGCCATGGTACTGTAATGTGGCATTGCATCTTCCCAACCAAAACTTGACCTCTTGCTCTGGGGCCATGCTTTCCTAACTGGTAAAAGCTCACCATAGCTACACCAGCCAACAAAGTGTGCTTCACATCTTGCTTTCATGCCATGGCATCTTTCCTTTTTTTTCTGCCTCTTGCTCTGCTAATTATTATCAAATCAATATTACCATTGCTTATGAAAATGGTGTGTTACTTGATTGTTCTATGTCCCCATTCACTATTCTTATGATTTTCTGGCACATAACACCTTATCCTGAGTCACTACTCCCCTACATATTTTTTTCTCATGTTATCAGAATGCAAATTCCTTGAAGGCAAGAACTACCTTTGTTTCATATCTGAATTATCATTACTTACTAAGACCTGGCACAAAGTAAATACTTAACATATTTTTTCATTTGAGATGGACAGTAAAAGATATTCCCTAGGCCTAGAGACAGGAAAATATCTTGAATTTCAAAAATTTGTAAACAGTGATTGCCAATTTATTGATCAGGGATCTTGATTCTGATCAGCAGTAAAATTTTAAACTGCATTATTAAGTGGTTGTAAACACTTGGAAAGGGAGGCAGTGATAACTGGGGACCAGCTGGTTTTCCAAGTATCTAGACCAGAAGTTCTTAATCCCTGGAGGGATACATGGAGAGATTTCATAGGGTCTGTGAATTTAGATGGGGAAAATGTCTCTTTATTTAAAAATAATTGGTTTCCTCTTGTGGTTCTATGCATTTAGAAATAGTATTCTGAAAAAAGGGTCTATAGTCTTCACTAGACAACAAAAGGGCACTATGATATAATAAGAAAGAATTTTAAAATATCAAAACCTTGATCTAGACAGAAAGATCTTGGAGAGTGTCTACTCTAACCCTCTACTTTTACAGATGAAGAAATTTAGGCTCAGAGATTTAACTTGCCTTGGGTCACTCTAGTAATAAGTAGAAAGACTAAGATTTGAAGCATATGATTTCAAATCTAATATTCTTTTCACTATACTACATTAGCTCTCATAAGACAAACAATTCATGTGATTAGACCAAGCCCAATTCAACCAATTTTAAAATATCTTGATTTCAAGTCTCTCCCCACTCCACTCTACCTTCCACTCAGCAGCCAAGGTGATTTTCCTAAAATACAGTTATGACAATGTAGCCCATCTCCTTCTCAAGATATTCCAGTGGCTTCCTATTAACACCATGATTGAATATGAAATCCTCTGTTTGGCATTTAAGGCTCTTCACAGTCTGACTCCTTCTTGTTTTTTCTAGTAGTCTTACACTTTCTTTACTTCTCTCCATGTGCTCTATGATCCAATGACACTGGCTTACTTTCTCTTCTTCACACACGCTATTCCATCTCCCATCTCTCTGCCTCTGCATTGGCTCCGGTGAATAGATTACTTGCCCTACTTCCACATCCTGGCTTCCTTCAAAATGTAGTCTTCTACAAAAAGCCTTTTCCAGTACCCTTTCTTCTCCCATTCCTGACTGCTAGTATCTTCTCTCTAAAATTGTCTTCCATTTACACTCTACGTATTTTGGATGTACATAATTATTTGCACATTTTTCTCCCATGAAAATGAGAAATTTTTGAGGTCAGAGACCATGTTTCTGTCTGTTTTTGTATCCCCTGAACTTAGCACAATGCCTGGACACAGACATTTCTTAATAAATGCTCCTTCACTGATTTATTACTGCCATTTCTTAGAGAGCTTCACCTAATGTGTAGCTACAATGAGTAGGCTAAAAGAAGTTGTCAAAAGCAATAGGGAGTAATTGCACATTTACTCAATTCTTAAAAATGTTTACTCTATGTTTACTCCATTTTGCCAAATGGAGAAATGAGGAAGCCAAGGGCAAAACTTGTGTAGAAAACAAGCTTGTTTAAAAGCTATATGAAAGAGAAGAATAGACATTTTTATGTATTGGCTAATGAAATAGCAAAAAGCAGTTGAGGGGAAAACAAGCCTAGAGAGATCTGGATGTGAGACACATAGCTAAGGCAAATAATCTCAACACTATTTGTAGCTAAAACTGGAACAAATAGATTCAAACAGATAGGTTTAAAATTGACCAGATCTTTCTGTTGTTTCTTTGATCATCTTTTATCAAGAGTTATGATTGTGGAACTACTGAATTTGGACTTTCAAAGAGAGTAGCCACAGCCAGAAGAAAAGAGTACACACTATGAACCATTTTTATATACAAGGCATAAAAAGCAAAGTAAAGGGGCATGAAAGAATTTTTTTTTTAAATGATGCTGATGAGTTTGAGGACTGCAAAGTTGGTGGGGTTTTTTTACATTTTTACATTGAAATTCACTTATGTAAATGATTGCAAATATAATTTACTTTGTTGGATAGCTATGTGATATGTGATATTAAGTTTATTGTGATTTTAAGTGTCTTTTAACACACTTAAACACAAAGGAAATGCAAAACAGCATGATAAAGTGGAAAGAACACTGGGCTTAGAATCGTAGGTCCTGGGTTCGATTCTTGATGGTTTTATCACTTACTACCTGGGTTATCTTGAGCAAATCACAACCTCTCTGAGCTTCAGTTTCCTCCAATGAAAAATTAGAAAATTGGACTAGATGACCTCTAAGTTTTGTTTCAGATCTAAATCTATTGTCTATATAATGATCTTCAGTTACATAAAAAATCCAGCAATAATGATCCTCAGTATGGTATGAGCAATGAGGCAGACCCAAAACTGAATAAGAGATTGGGTCAGTTCCCGTTTGAGAAAATACTTCACATTCTCATGGACCCAAGCTGTATATTGCTGTAAAAGCCCATCTTTTTTAACACTGTGTTTTCCAAATGATGCTATATTGGCTATGAATCATGGAATGCCATGATCTCAGAAGAATCACAATTGTGACCCAAAGTGCAGTGAGAAGATGGATGGTGGGTGGAAGCAGGTTTCAGCATATTTCCAACAATAACTTGCACACAAAGAGTGGCAGAAAAGACATTGTCAAGGACACGCACAACCAGAAGAGGAGGTGGACCAGTCATGTATCAGGAATGAGATCTAACAGATGGACAGACCAAATGTTGTACTGATAAAAGAAGTAACCACATCAAGAATATCATGACGTATGAAGTGCATATCGAAAATGTAGCCCCTAGAGATAGACTTAGAACATAAAAAAGAAAGTATAGAGATAAAGTCCATTTTTTTTCTCTTTTGGAAGTTGCAGTAATTCTCACTGTTAGATACCTTCTCAATGTAAATAATATTCCTTATAACAATCCAATATCAAAGGACATTTTTAAACTAAGCTTGTTTCTTTAGATTAGCAGGCATTTACCAGAAGAAATAACAGGCAGCAAATACTGAAAAGATAATCAGACAAGAAATATTTGATTGCTCTTCAGTTGACCACTTTTTTTTTTTTTAAGAACTAAGGCAGGTATGGGAATTCATTAAAATAGATTAGATCTAAATTGCTATGAAATTATATATAGGAGTGTGTCATTATCCCAAGTATTCATTATTTTAGAACCCAAAGTGTGTGTGAGTGTGTGTGTGTGTGTGTGTGTGTGTTAGTCTTGATAGACTTGTGATTGCACTGGTATAGGAAACTCCCAATGAGGAAATTGTCTTTAACAAGATAGTGATTGACTTGACTTGATCTTTTCCTGCCTCCAAGACTAGCTCTCAATACACTTTTCCACACTGCCAACCTATGAGGTTACTTATAAGTGAAACAAAAGTCATCAAAACATGAAAGGATTCACTAACAAATTGACCATTAGTATAACTAGTTTCCAGTCATTTGTTCCTTTGCAGTCAACATTAGGCTATATCACTGCCCATTCCTACCCAACAAATCATTGGGGAGGAAGGGGGTCTGTGGTTCTTTGGATGTTTATCTCAAAAGGGAGTTATGATAGTCCTCCCAAGTTAAACTCATCACCTCTAATCTCATCACCTTACTGCTAACTCAAGCTTTGACTGACACCACCTCCCTCACCTTCCTCTGCCCTCGGATTGGAAGGCCAGAGGATAGAGTACAAGATTTCTCCCAATGCCTTCCTTTACAGAGGAAAGAAAGTGAACTTTGGGGCTCACTCCACTTTAGATATGCTGTCCTCACTGGATTTTTTTCAACTCTAGGGAACAAGATGGCTGATGTGCCGGATCCACCCTGGTTCCCCCCACTTCCCGGCCTCCTTTTGTGTTTTCTCTCTTCATTAGTCTGTAAGCTCCTTCAGGGTAGAGGCTATCTTTCTTTTTTTTTTAATTAATTTTATCCCCAGTTCTTAGTCCAGTGCTTGGAACATAGTAGGTGCTTCATACTTGTTTGTTGAATTGTATTGGATTTTAGTATCAAAGAATTAAGAATCCCTTGAAACCGGTGAATTTTTTGTCAGATGGAAAAACTTTAGTCCATTTGACAATATTTCTGCCAGGATTGTTCCCACAGTCATTTATGGTGTTTGTATTTGTTTGTTTGCTTAGCACCACCTCTATTATAGTTACTTGTTAGGCTCTCTGTGAATAGCTTCTGTAATTTTAATATCACACTATCACAGAATATAGAAGATGTATATCTCTAATTTTAGATATTAGCAGAGATAATAATAACTGTATATAACATAGATTTGTAAAATGCTTTATGCTTTGCAAGGCACTTTTGCATCTATTATCTCATTTTATCTCTCTTGGAGTTATATGTTGTATCTTTTTAATGTTAAAACAGCCTCTCTCTCTCTCTCTCTCTCTCTCTCTCTCTGCCTGCCTCTGTCTGTCTCTGTCTGTCTGATCTTTCTCTGTCTGTCTGTCTCTGTCTCTCTCTTTGTCTTCTCTCTGTGTTTCTCTGCCTCTATCAGTCTGTCTCTATCTCTGTTTCTTTCTCTGTCTCTGTCTCTGTCTCTCTGTCTCTTCTCTCCTCTCTCTCTCTCTCTCTCTCTCTCTCTCTCTCTCTCTCTCTCTCTCTCTCTATGTTGTGAAAAGACCTAAGACATTTTAGTCATCTGGTACTCTGAATCACTGGTCTTCTCCATATCAGTGCATTATCAAAGATTTGTACTATGAGGTTGCAGTTAGAAGACAGGACTAATCATAGTTTGTTGTTGTTGTTGTTTTGGTTTTTTTCCAACCTGGAAATTTCCCTGCCTCTTTAAAATCTAATTGGGACCAAGGTCCATGTTGTCTTTATGTAAGTCTTGACATTAAATGGTTGATGATTACAATGTAGATGATTAAAAGTGAATGTGTAGAGGTGAAATTTACTATTTTTTCAAAATCAAAATCAGATAAAATATATAACATATTTACAAGGTCTTTCTTGCTTTTTTTCTTTATGGGATAAGGAAAATTATTTAATTAGAGGTTGGCTTAACAATTAGCACCAGACATCTCCCACTTAAATTATATTGTTACTAGCTGTATACAAAGAATTCTAGGGACCTTTCTATATTATCAGATACAGCACCATAAACATATTGGGGTTGATGCTTTCTATGCCTACGGCACTTTAGGAGACAAAATATTCCCTCTTCAGGCCTGTGGGCATTACTTCTGCTCATCAGCCAAGAGAATGCATTTAAAGCTATTTGTCAGAAGTCATCAAATTGAGCCCCCTGTAGTGTACTGAATATTACCCTATTTGTATGAAGGAGTACATTGATTCTCTTAACTTAAAATAGGTATAGCTGTACTTCTGACCCAGTCATTCTGTGTGGGAAGTGTGACTTGGGCACAAGCTAGGACATTCTAAATTCATCTATATTAGAAAATATGGAAGGAGAGACAAGAGGTAGAGTTTGGGTCACGAGTGCAATAGAGAGATTCAAACCCCATATGTCGAAGATAGCTTTGAAATGAAACATTTTATTAAAATGTTAGCAACTATTAGAAGTTAGAAGATAGAATAATATATTCAGTCATAGGTTCAACATTAAAAATAGATAGGGTCTTATCAATAGCAATGGCATTAAATAAAATACATTAACACCTACTTTGCTGCTCTACCCTGAAGACAATAAGAACTTTCCATCTGATTTGTAGCGGAAACCTCTTACATGTTTTCAGTCCCTGTTACCTAAAATGTGAGCTTCTTGAGAGCAAGAACGATTTCTGCTTTTCTACTTATGTCCATAGCAATGTCTTGAGTGTAGTATCTTCCCTCACCAATCCATGCTTCCCACGGGTTTGGACATGTCTCCCTTCAAACCTTCACGGTGCTCCCTCTACTATAAGACAAAAAAATGCAAAAAATGACTGTCAAAGAAGGACCTTCACACTCTGACTTCATCCTACTTTTTTATCTTGTATGCTCTGATTAATATACATTATTTATTTCATTAGAAAAGAAGTTTCTTGAGGACAAGAACTGTTTTTGCTTTTATCTTTGTATCCCTCACACTGGCTTCACACCATTCCTGAGGCATAGTAAGTGATTAATGCTTTTTGATTGATTGACTCACTGACTTTATTTCACATTCCTCCCCCTTACATGCCTTATATTCCAGTCGAGTTGGGTGACTTCCCTTCTCTTATGCTTCCTTGTCCTGCCTCTGCCTCCAAGAAGTTCTTTTTATCCCTATGCCTTAAGTTAACTCTTTAACCTAGTCCTCCTTTGGAAATTCTTCTAATCCTTCAAGATCGAGCTCAAACACTATCTTCTCCATGAAGCCTTTTCTGATATCCTCAACTGAAAGTGATCTGTCCTTCCTTAACTTTTCTTGGAGCACTTTGGCTTTCTCCTTTACTCTTTTCACATTCTACCCACTATGCTTATTTCTATGCATTGTGTATTTCTCCTCCTGCTCCTCTCTAGGACACTGAGAAGTTCTTGAAGTTAAACACTGTGTATCCCCAGTGCCTAAAACTGTCTTGCACATCATACATTCTTCATAAATATTTGTTGAACTTAACTGGATATTTACATGGAACAATATCACACAGTGGTTTTCACTATATTAGGATACTTTTCTTCAAGTGGAATTACTTTTTCCTTTTTTTTCCCCTGCAGCTTCTGTCATTTGAGGCTTCCAAATAGAACAATGAAACTGACCATTCTTAATTCACCATTAAATGGCTTTAAAATGTGAAGTGTGTATGTGTCTCTATGTATGTGTGTGTGTGTGTGTGTGTGTGTGTGTGTGTGTGTGAAAACATTTGTGTTCTGAAGTCTTTGACTTTTTTTTTTTTGCCTCTGGCCTCTGTCAGGGAGGCTTGCTAACTACATCTCATGGGAACAATCACAAGGCTTGACTCAGCCTGTGGCACTGACTATTGGGATTTCCTATAGTCACAACTGCTTTGGAGTCCAGAACTGGGGCACGGTATGTCTTCTCTTCAGAAAATTCAGAGATGGCAGGAGAAGTATGAAACCTGATACCTGATTATGGATTCAATGTAAATGGTATCAAGGGAGCCAGTTAGCAATGCAAAATATCAGAAAATGTAAACATAAAATTCACTGCCAGATGATCTGTTTGTGAGAGCCACTGAAAGCAGAATACCTTTTAGGGGTAAGCAATTAATGTTGGATACCTTCAAATAGCATTAGAATTGAAGGTGCAATTTCATAAAGCATCAATTAAAAAAATAGCTATGTTCAATGTCAGGGAGGAAAAAGCTGTGATTATCTATCTATCTTGAACTTGTTTCGATTCAGTTGCCTTTATTGGACATAGTCTCATTCGTGTGTGTGTGTGTGTGTGTGTGTGTGTGCCTCTTTATTGGGCGATTCTCTTGGACTGAGAGACAGTGAAATGGGAAGATGCCATCAGTTTGGCTGTATTTTAACCTTCTTCTCTGACTTCAATAGAACGTTTCTATTTCCTTAGTCCTAAGAACCCAAACCATGCCTGGTAGCAAGGCTGTAAAACACAATGTGACTAACAGCTGTTCAGAAGCAGGAGTGGCAATGGTTCCTTTTTTCCTGGGTATTCTGGTATAACTGTTCTCCCGACAGACTTGGCTCTTACAGAAAGAAAGAAAAAAAAAGTCTGTATAAAAGCCCTGGCCTAATTAACAAGAATGAACTAGATTTTATGATGAACAATTTATAGGCAGTTAATAGAGCTCATACATGGTAGCCAGGAGCTAGATAATTTATCATAAAAGGAATCTCAGTTACACGCTTAATCCTCATCCTCTTGGTTTTGTAACTAACCACTTCATGATTACCATTTTTATAAGCTTGATTTACTAACAAATAGAGTTGTATTTTATAGTCACAGTGAAACTTATAGATGCAGTATATACTTAAATCTGTACACTGATGATTCAAACTCTTTATCAGTTTCTACCCTGTTTTATAGTGCAATTTCTATGGAAGCATGACCCTAATTTCATTTATACTGGGGGAAGGGAAGAACTTTGAGGAACTTTTATAGAATTGCACTAAAATCTGCATTTATAAGTTTTATGATATTAGTGCAGATCAACGACCAAAAACATGACAAATAATTTGTCAAACACCAATATAATTTTGTTTTTTAAAAAAAAAATTATTCAAGTTTTACATGTGTAGAGTATATAAGTAATTGTGAGATTCAAAAAGAATCAATCTTTTTTTTTTTTCAGGACAATGTGACTTGGCCAGGGTCACATAGCTAGCAAGTGTCAAGTGTCTGAGGCCAGATTTAAACCCAGTTCCTCCTGAATCCAGGGCCAGTGCTTTATCAACTGTACCACCTAGCTGCCCCCAATCGTATTACAATTGTTAACAAAAAGTTTCCCACTCTCAAAATTTTTGCAGTCTCAGATGAATGAAGGAATAAATAAATAATCTCATTAATGATTCACCAATTAACATGCCTTTATAGAGCTTAATTGTAACTTGGTGCTCAGTTCTAAACTGCCATATTCTCTTATTCTCTCTGTGTGTCTCTGTTTCTCTGTCTCTCTTTGTGTGTGTCTCTCTCTGTCTCTCTGATATACATATACACACATTTGCTCAAATGTCATAGTTTCCAAATTATTCCAGAATCTACATATCCAGCCTCATGTGTCTCTCAAGCTACAATCCAACATCACCAATTGCCTGTTGCTGCTGTATATCCCATTGACAGCTTGAACTCAACATTCCCATAATTCATTCTCTCCCATATTCCATCATCCTTCCACCCACCTAGTTTCATAACCTTGGTGTCATCCTCGAGTCCTAACTCTCTATCACCTACCTCTCCTCATCCAATCAGGTAGACAAGACTTGTCTCTTGCATTCATTCCCTTCTCTCCATTCACATAGCGATCATTGTAGTTCAGACTCTCATAACCTCTCACTACCTGTTTCCATTCACCTTCTTCTTCTAATTCACTCTCCACATAGCTATAAAAGTGATATTCCTAAAAGGCAGGTGGGCCTCTAATATTCCTCTGCTTGAGAAGCTTCAATGCTTTCTTATTGCCTCCAGGATAAAAGAGAAATTCATCTGCTTGGCATTTAAAATCCTTCACAATCTGGCTCCAAGCTATCTTTATAGACTAATTCCCCATACCTACACACACACACATACACATGAATGAACTATGTCCATTTAAAGCAAATAAACTTTAAAAAATTCAAGACAGGAAAATCAAGATATCTTTTTTGACACTAAACATGAATTCATGTTTTGTTCATTTTTGATGAAATTGCATTTCCAAATCTAATTTTTTTTTAGGTGTCCAGCATCCATTACTGACCCCTAAAATGTGTTCTCTGCTTTGTGCCTGGTATCAACATCATAGTTTTAATGATAGTATAGTGTTTGAGTACAGAGTGGAGCTAAATGTCATTTATTCTCCATTTTAAAATTCATTCAACCAGTATTAAGTACATACTATGAGCCAGAGACAGGATAAGGCCCGTGGGGTTCAAAGATACAAACAAAACAGTCACTTCCCTGAAAATTCTATATGTGAGATCTAGAAACATTCAAGTGTTTGCTTATTGCACAGTGTAAACCACAGTGTAGGTGCAGCTGGCTGGCTAGGGGCCTGCCTCTGTGTCAACTAAATCTGCCAATAGGGATCAAGTTGATCACAACCATAAGATGTTGAGCTTTTAGCTGCTTGCTTTTAGATAGATGATAATGTTAATAAACAGTAAATTGAGACTATTTGTCTTCTTGTTACTAGCCCTGCCACTCCATCTATAGTACATAAAACTCTTGCCTGGAGTCAGGAAGACCTGAATTCAAATTTAGCCTTGGATATTTACGAGCTGTGTGATCCTGGGAAAGTCACTTAATTTCTTTCTGCCTTAGTTTCCTCAACTGCAAAATGGGGATAATAACAGCTAGCTCCAATGTTTTATTTTGAGATACAAACAAAATCTCTGTAAAGCACTTAACATGGTAATTTACATATAGTAGATGCTATATATAAATGTGTTACCTTTTTTACTTCCTATGGATCACTGGAATTCCAGTTTTGTTTCACTTAACTTTGGGAACTCCCACCCTGGGGCTGAATTATCCTGATTGGTGAGTGGATGAACACATTTATATAGTAACAATAGGTAGCTGGCCCCAGACTATGCCAAAACATTCCTCACATATCATCCAATCAGTTACTTAGCCCAGCTATCTTCTTGCCATCTCCCTGCAGCTGGCATATCCAATGCTTTTTACTACTTGTTTTGGGAATGACTATTTCTTTTGAGAAAAGGTCATCAATCAACTCCCTTTTGGCTCCACTTAGCATGCCTGTGAATTATCAGACCAAAATACCTTCGCTTTTTCAAACTTTTTATTTATTTTATTCTGAATTTAAGAAATAAAACAAGCATTTCTATAACATAGTAGGAAAAAATAGGAATAGGAAAAAATGATTGCATACAAAACTGCAAATCTATTATGTACAACTTGCTATTCTTTTTAAATAAAGTTATCACGTAATTTTCTTTCTTTTCCTCTCCCCTGCCCTAGAGATGGCTACTATTAGATACAAATATGTGTGTGTATATATGTATGTGTATGTGTATATATGTACATACATATACATATATACACATATGCATATATGTATATATAAAATCATTCTATGCATACTTCTATTTATCAGTTGTTTTTTTCTGGATCTAGATAGTGGCTTCCTTCACATGTCCTTTGTACTTAATTTGGGTATTTATAATTTTCAAAATGACTTAGTCAGTCAATTTTTTTCTTAAAACAATATTATTGGAACTGTATACAATGTTCCTTTAATTCTGCTTATTTCACTCTTCATTATTTTGTGCAAATCCAGCCAATGATTTTGGTATTGGATTGTGATGGAATAATATTAATAAGCTCAATAAGCTTACAAACATCTTTTCTTGACCCTAACTCTACTGTGTGTTCTTTCCACATATTAAAATGTTAATTCCTTGAAAGCAGGTACTACCCCACTTTTTCATTTGCATTCAAACTCAGCACAGTATTTGCTATGAAATAAGTACTAAATAAATGTTTTCCATTCATTTATTCATTCATTCAAACTCATCTAGTGAATTACTGCAGAGCACAGTAGTAAGAGGATCAGATGTGAAACTAGATCCCTGGAGTACAAAGCCCTCTTCTGATATTTTTTCTCTCTGGATCCTTGAATTTTACCTCCATGGGCCTCAGTGTTTTCATTTTTAAAATGAAAAGTTGAACTAAATAACCGCTCCGTTCCTTTCTATATCTAGCCTTATAAGACCTATGAGTCTACCTGTGTGACTTTGCACAATGTCATTTAATATCTTTAAGCTTCAGTTTCTTCATCTATAAAAGGAGGGAGTTGGACCATATGTTGTCTGAAGTCTCTTCTAGCCCTAGATCTATGAATCCCTTCCCAAAATCCATGACACTAGTCTATATGAAAATATTTTTTCCCTTCCTTTCTATCTTCCTTTCTTTTTTTCTTTCTTGAACATGGCTAATGTGGGGATTTCTTTTACCATGAGTATGCATATTAGTAATAGGTTTTGTTTTTCTTACCTTCTCAATGAACAAAATAGGGGGAGAAGGGAAGGAGAGAATTCAGAACTAAAAATAAAATAAAATTCAACTTAAAACCCAAAGCATTCAAGTACCAACAAAACAATTATCCTCCTCCACTACCTACCATTAGCAGATCCATTCAAGGACACTGTCCTCTTTAGCTGTTCACATTTACAAAAAATACTGGGGGGCAGCTAGGTGGCGCAGTGGATAAAGCACCGGCCCTGGATTCAGGAGTACCTGAGTTCAAATTCGGCCTCAGACACTTACTAGCTGTGTGACCCTGGGCAAGTCACTTAACCCCCATTGCCCTGCTAAAATAAAAAAATAAAATAAATTTTAAAAAAATACTGGGACAGCTAGGTGGCACAGTGGATTCAGGAGGACCTGAGTTCAAATCTGGTCTCAGACACTTGACCCTAGCTGTGTGACCCTGGGCAAGTCACTTAAGCCTCATTGCCCTGCAAATAAATAAACAAACAAACAAACAAACAAATGAATAGATAAATAAATAAATAAATATTAAAAATTAAAAAACATTATTGGTCAAATAAGGAAGAATATAAAAGGGATAAATTATAACAAGGGAAAGATTAGAATATGGAATCTTTGAGGAGGATTTAGAAATTAGAACAATTTTGACTACAAGGGAGAAAGCTGCGGAGTTAATTACCAAAGGTCTTTTAAGGATGCAAAAAGAAGACTCTTAAGGATGAAATCAATCATAAATAACAACAAATGAACTTAGGGAGCTGTCAAACCTTGGTTCTGTGCATATGTGTGTTCACTCAAGAAATATTTGCTATTTTAAATTTGTTTCTTTCTGTTGCTGACCTCCAAATGACCATTTTAGTGGTGTTGGTCAAGTTGTCCTATACTTTCAAGAGAATCAATCTTTAAGATGTCTATAACCATTAGAGAGGCTACTTTGCCAAGCTGACATTTTTCAAATAATTTTATTTAATTTTATATCACCTAACATAGGGCTCTGCACACAGTGGGAAATTAATGTCATTGTTGAATGAATTAAATCTCAATCCCCTTCAATGATGATCTGAGAAAGATACAGTATCTTAAATTTTTAAGGTTCTTTTAAGTCTTTAATATGGTCAAACAATAGACCCCATTCTCTTTAAGAAGCATATTTTCATTGGGAATAAAGGAAAGAGGATCTTCCTTATTTTTCTCCCTCTCATATTTGCCCCATGCCTAGTAATTGAGAACAATAATAACAACAGAAGCAACTCATATTAATATTATACTTTAAAGTTCCTGTGATGTTTCATGAGTACCCCCATGAGGGATACAATGCAATAATTATTATCCTCATTTTACAGAAGAAGAAACTGAGGCCCAGAGAAGTTAGCTGTTTTGCCTGTGTTCCTAGATGCCTAATGGGAACCTGTCATCATTGGGACTTTGCTTGCCCAATATGTTTGGCAGTGGGAGAATGCTACCTTGAGAACCTGAAACTAGTGGTCTAGAACATCGACCTAGTACCAATTTAGACCCACACATGGCCTTTCCTAACTCTCCACATAATTCCCCACTCCTGGTGGGCACTCAATAAAAGGTTGTTAATGGGAATCAACACTATATTTGTGTGCATTCATGTCACTTATGTCTAGATAGGGTCATTAATTCTCCCATTTCTCACTTAAACAGGTGCCAGAAATATAATCATTTAAGAAAACTAAACATAGCCTAGAAATAGCAACCACAATTTAGTTCAGGTCAGATTTCTATCCCAAAGAATCTGTAAAAGTCTCTAAGAATGAAAAACTGACCTCTCTAGCCTCAGAATCTTTAAGGGAATTTGTGTTTTTATCACTTGTAGAAAAATAAGAATTATGTCCCATAAAATCATCACATACAAGTTTGATTTTCCAATTTTACTATCTTAAAATTCATATTCAAGTGACATTACATCTTTGTGGGATCAAAGGGTGGCACTTCTAGTTTTCTAAAGTTTGGAATGTCATTAACAATCTTGATGGCATCCTCTTATTCCTTTAGATTATCTTTTAATAAGGGTTTTCTTTTTTTATACTTCTAAATTGTGACTGTATATTTGGATTCAGGCAAGCTTGACTTGTCCAAAAGATATCACGGAATTCCCTTTCTAAGAAGGGCTGGATAAGATGGGAAAGCAGGCAAATTTTGTGTTCAGAGGCCTGTTTTGGTGCCCATTCTACATCCCTAATCCCCCCACACTCAGCAATGAATCATTTTCTATCAGCGGTTTAATATACCAAAATGGCACTTAGGCCAAGATGATATTTTTTCCAAGGGTATTTGCATCTTGTTCTTTGTGGAAAGATAGGCCATGTCTCCTGTGAATAGAATTGATAAATCATCAAAGATGTAAGAGAGGTATATGAGGGTTAAGTAGCTACTTTCCCCCTGCCCAGCAGAAGGAGCTAGCTGTGACACCTCAACATGACCTTGAGATGACCCTCTCTATAGATATAATGCTGAAGCTTTCAAAAAGATTTTGTTGCCCTTCTCATTGAGCCGCCAGCATGAAGGCAAGGTAGAGTCTCCAAAACTGAGCTTTGTCACAGTCAGACAATGGGAAGGAGACAAATGCCACAGGCTCTTAATTCCAAATATAGCCATCAAGGACCAAGGCGATGATCATCTCCAGAAACAAATATGCTGAGAAATGGCATTCCTTAACACAATGGGATGCAGGAAACTCTTTTGGGTAAGTTGTGCCAATATGTTTTCAATGAGTTGCTATTAATATTCTACATTTTTTTCTGATATTCTTTGTCTCTATCCTAAAATGAATTTTAGGGCTTTAACAATGGTTATGTTACAAGTGTCTGAGAATGTACCAGACAGGAGGTCCATCCTACCCCATTAAGGAGGCATTATTAAAGCTAATTCGGGATGCTGATGTGTGCCTTTGCACATATCCTTTGCCCAGTGCCAAATTAAACAAAGCTTAAACATTAAAGCTAACATTCCAAGCCAAGTCCCCACAAAGCCAAATTCATACATTCATTTGTCCAGGCCCAGGTAGCCACAAGGAGAAACTAGTCACTGTCCTCTATCCCTTGATATAAGATGCCTTTTTTCTGTACAAAGGAGTGCCCATACCATGTGCCTCTACAGAAAGAGTAATATAAACTGCTAGGTATGGCCTTTCTGAAAAGCTGACCTCTCACAAAGCAGCTATTGGTTTCCTGTTTAAGTTGGAGCTGTCCCATACTATTAAAAAAAAAAAAAAGTGTCCCACTCCAGTCTTAATAGATGCCTTAGCTTGGCAAGGTACTTATAGACCTGCAAATTCTCCACTGATTGTACATACAATCACCTGTGTTTACAAGCTGCTTTAGTTTCTGGCAATGAAAGGAGGCACTGTGGGGGTGTTTGTTTTTCTTTTTCCTATCATAGCTCCCTGATCAGAGTGTGTGCTTCTCTATTTATCCCTACAGCATCATTAAAACTTATTTATTATCCTTGGAAGTATGAAGAATATAAGTGCTGAACCAGAGACTATACATCAGAAAGTAACAAATCACAGGTGCTAACAGCAGGCAGCAAAGGGGCAAAAAGACCCTTCAGGAGTCTTGAAACTATTGTCTCCATATGTTCTGTTTATCTACACAAGCTACCCCATGTAAGAAGTAAGACAGTTTTGAAAGCAATTCAACTCATAATGCCTTCCCAGAGAATTTGCCTCAAGATTGTTATTGTTGTTTGTTTGTTTGTTTTTACCAGAGATACTTTTGTAGGAGGGGGAGAAAACGAATGAAAATTATATCAAGCCATAATCTCACCAGAGTCATGATGTATATAGGCTTGTAACTAGACTGCTTTAAAAAAATTATGCAACCGGAACCAAAGCTTTTTTGAGGTTAAAATCTGCCCTGCTCTCTTCAAAAGATTTTTAATCTCACACTTCCACCCACAGTGTCTATACCAGATGGTGTTTGGCAATTTCATGGGCACAACCACTTTCTTACTCAAGGTCTTCTCTTCACTTCCAAAATTTCTAAGTTTCCTTCTAGAAGGTTAGTTCTTTTCTGTTTTAGCCCATTAAGATGGGTTAAAACTAGTTTCCCCAAACATGAGAGTCTCCCAAGTAGTGACCACATTTATTATCAGGAAGATGATCTACATTTACTAAGGCTATTATCAAGGGTGTGCTGGAGCTAGCTAGTTGATTGTCAAGTTTTCAGCATGAGTGTTTAAACTTCAACAATCAGCAAACCTACAGATCAGGGATTGATTTGTTTTGTTGATTGTCTAGGCCTAAGAAAGTGATGGAGAAAATGTTAATAATGCGGGTTGGGTTTAAAAGTGTGTCTTTGGGGCAGCTAGGTGGCGCAGTGGATAGATCACCGGCCCTGGAGTTCAAATCCGGCCTCAGACACTTGACACTTACTAGCTGTGTGACCCTGGGCAAGTCACTTGACCCCAATTGCCTCACCAAAATAAATAAATAAAATAAAATAAAATAAAAGTATGTCTTTGTTCTTTCGGAGAGCTGATTGTAACAAGTGTGAAATATCCTTTGGGTGAAGGAGAACCAACTATTTTATAATGAATATTCTAACTTTTCCACCTTTGCTCAGATGTTCCCACCCTTATCTGAAAAGACCTCCCCTTTTCTATCAATGTCTCCAAATTCAATCCATCCTTTTAGGCTTTTTTTCTCACATCTTTTCCCAGACAACTCTAACTCTAATATTGATCTCTCCCTTTCTGGACTTCCTATAACACTTCTCATCTGATTGTTTCATTTGTATAATATAATTTCACTAGATAGTGTTGTTGTTTTTTATGTTCTTAGAAGGGTCATTCTTTGTACTACTTTTAGAAGTGCAGAATTCTGAGCAGAGATCTGGGCACAGCATAGATTCTTGCTAAGCACTCACAGAATTGAATTTAAATAGAAATGGTGTGTTGACATTTCTGGCTAGTTTAGGCTATATCAAGCCATTAGATCACTTTATTAATCAAATTTGCCAAGTAATTGCCAACTCTCCACTTCATTTTGTGTTACATAGACAAAGCCTCACTCACTCTATCACCCCTCCTTGAGAGGATGGTGTAGATGAGATCATTATGGATCTATTTACACAGTAATAGAGGATGGCTACCCAAACTAGACATGGAAGCCCAGCACATGGCTTCATAATAAGGATGTAGCTGCAGCCAAAGATTAATATCAGAAAAGAGAGAGTTGCCAGTTGGTTATCAGCTTTTGACTCTAGAAATGTTGACAAATTGGGGCACAGTCATATTTTGTTCCACAAAACCAGAGGTGAAATGGAGATATGAAATGTAAGACCATTGCATTCTTATGCTTGTTAATAGCTTTTTTGACTGAAGTTTTGTTACCATACTGTTAAAAGCATCATAATAATTTGCAAGAGGAAATGATATTGGAGATTTATGCAATAGAATTATAGTAATGAGGGGACAGCTAGGTGGTGCAGTAGATAGAGCACCAGCCCTGGAGTCAGGAGTACCTGAGTTCAAATCTGGCCTCAGACACTTAACAGTTGCTGGCTGTGTGACCCTGGGCAAGTCACTTAACCCCAATTGCCTCACTAAAAAAAAAAAAACGAATTATAGTAATGAACTTGAAAATAAAAATCTTTTTTTTCTTTTTTTTTTTATAAATCTTTTTGGGGTTTTTTGGCAGGGCAATGGGGGTTAAGTGACTTGCCCAGGGTCACACAGGTAGTAAGTGTCAAGTGTCTGAGGCCAGATTTGAACTCAGGTACTCCTGAATCCAGGGCCGGTGCTTTATCCACTGTGCCACCTAGCTGCCCCGAAAATAAAAATCTTAAAGCAAAGTGAAATTCTTATTCAAGTAAGAGATACCTCCCTAGGTTATCTTCCCATCTCCTTCCTTTTCCTCTCTCAGCCTCATACTATTGGGTAGGACTTTTCTTTTCATCCTTTCTTTATCCCTATACTTGCACTACTGAAATACCCTTACATTCAAGTCTCTTCCTACACTAGTCCATTCTCCAGCAGCCAAAGTGATCTTGCTATACCATAAGTATGAGCATGTCACCACAACTACTCAAATCTCAGTGGCTTCCTATTTTGTCCAGGATCAAATATTAAGTGATCTGCTTAACATTTACAGCCCATCACAGACTGACCTCTTCTAATCTTTACAGTCTTATTTCTGGTCTTTTTGTACTTTACTCCTCTCCACCAAGCTCAGAAACACTGGTTTTCTTGATATTCCTCCCCCATGACATACCATATCCTGACTGTACCAGGCTCTTCCTCAGACCTGAAATGCCTGCCCTCTTTATGTCCACCTCCTAGTTTCCCCAGCTTCTTTTAGGATCTACTCAATGGCTAATATAACAAAAAATAAAATGTTGGATTTTGGAGGGGATGTGGAAAAACTGGAATGCTAATCAACTGTTGGTAGAGTTGTGAACTGATCCAAACATTCTGGAGAATAATTTGGAACTCTGCCCAAAGGGCTATAGAACTGTGCATACCCTTTAATCCAGCAATACCACTCCCAGGTTTATATCCCAAAGACAGGGGATATTAACTGTAGGGGCCTAAATTTAATATACGGAGCTTTAATTGGGTGACTCACCCAAACATTGGGGTCCCAGAAATAATGACGGACCCCTAGATTCAAAGTTCCCTTCCCTCAGAACTGCCCTTTTAGATATTTCTCCCAGGCCAATAAGAAAGGAGCCTTACAGCTTCTTTTTCCACAAAAGGATCAGATTTTATTACTTGGGAATTAATTAAACAACAAAAGTGAAATTAATAAAAAGTCAAAGATAAGGAATTAGGGAAAAAGAAATATAGATAAATTCTCCTAATTCTAACCTAAGTCTATACAATCCCCAGATCATTTCCAATTAAGTTAATTCAAAGGAATGCAGGTCTATTGCATTCCCTCACCACACCTGTAAAACCTGCTAGCTTTCTCGCATCACCAGGAAATCGAGAAGAGAGAGCTGCAGAGCACAAGAATGTTCTCCAAGGGACAACTAGCCTCCGCTCAACAAGTGTTCAATCTCCCTCCACCAAAAGGGGAGGTCCTTCAAAAACTGCCTATGGAAAGTTCTCCTGATCTCAGTAGCATATGTAACTTCAGGGTGGGCCAGGTGTGGCCCCTCCCAAATGAATCAGCTAAATTCCAATAATTTTTACCGCAAAAAAGAAAAAGACCTATTTCTATAAAAATATTTATAGCAGCTCTTTTTGTGGTGGCTAAGAATTGGAAATCAAAGGAATGCCCATCAAATGGGGAATGGCTAAAAAAGCTATGGTATGTGATTGTGATGGAATATTATTGTACTATGAGGAATGACAAGCAGGATGACTTCAGAAAGGCCTGGAAAGACCTGTATGAACTGTATGAAGTAAGCAGAACCAGGAGAACATTGTACACAGTGACAACAATATTGTTTGATGAAGAACTGTGAATGACTTAACTATTCTTAGTAATACAATGATCCAAGATAATCCCAAAGGATTAATGATGAAGCATACTGTCCACCTCCAAAGAAAGAACTGATATTGATTGAACATGGGCTGCAGTGTGCTATTTTTCACTTTCTTTCATTTTTACCTTTTATTTGAGTTTTCTTGTACAAAATTACTAACATGGTAATGTTTTACATAATCCCACACGTATAACCTATATCTGATTGGTTAGTTCCCTCAGGGATGGGGGGAGGGGAGGGAGGGAAGGAGCGATCAAATTTGGAACTCAGAACTGTAAATAAAAATGTTTATTAAAAGAAAAAAAAATTCTACTCAAATTCTACCTTCTATTAGAGGCCCACATACCACCTCCTGCCAGTGTCTTCCTTCAGTATATGTCTTGCATGCACATGGCTATTTGCCTGTTGTCTCCCCTATTAGATAGTAAGCTCCTTGAGGCCAAGGACAGGGTTTGGTACTTTCTTTGTAACCCGTTGTTGTTGTTGTTGTTGTTGTTGTTGTTGTTGTTGTTGTTGTTGTTGTTGTTGCAGTCGTTGTTTTATTATCACCAATTTGCAGATGAGAAAACTGAAGCTCAGAGAGGTTAAATGACTAACCCATGCTCACACACTTAATAAGTGCTTACAGCTGGATTTGAACCCAGGTGTTCCTGGTTCCAAGTCCAACATCCTATTTACTTTGCCACCCCCCCAAAAAAAATCTTATAAAGTAAATGTGAATACAGCACAAACTAAAAATTTGAACTATAGTAATAGCTAACAAAATATAGCACTTTTCAAAATGCTTTCCCCACAATATAACTTTGAGAGAGTTGGGAAAAATATTAGCATTTACATTTTATAGATGAGGAAACTATATCTAAAGGAGTTTAAATGACCTGTATTTACACAGCTAATCAGCATTAGGGCCAGGATTCAAAAGCAGATCATTCCATTTCTAAGTTTAGGGTGCACCCTCCCCATATGATATCAATCAAGTAGCTGGTTTGATTAAGAGACTGGTGATCATAGTTTATTTAGGTAAATAATGGCCTTCCTCTGAGGCAGTAGGTGGGCCTAAAGTCCAGAAGAGTTGAAGACATCAGTATAAATCCAGCCTCAGACATTTTCTAGCTGTGTGGGCACAACACTTAACTTCTTTTTACCTCTATTTCTTCAACTGCAAAATGGGGATAATAATAGCACCTACCTTGCAGAGTTGTGAGGATCAAATGAGATATTTGGGGGGGGTAGATTTAAAGCACTTAGCACAGTGCTTGGCACATGGTATACATTATCTAAAAGCTTTCTCTCTGTGTCTCTGTCTCTGTCCATCTCTCTATCTCTGTCTCTCTGATTCTTTCTGTCTTTGTGTACCTGTGTGTCCCTGTCTCTCTCCATGTCTCTGTCTCACTCTCTGTCTCTGTCTCTGTCTCTCCCCACCCCATTTTCCTTCCCTCCCTCTCTCTACTTCCATTTCTAAAGGGAATATGTGTTCTTTGTATTGGCCCCAGGCACATTTAATAAGATGAATGTCTGAATGTCACCCACAGGTGAAAAGGTAAACCACCTTCATGCCATTCAACCGGAAGAGAGCAGCCAAATCTTGTCTCAAGGATTGTTTGAAAAGACAGTAGAGGAAGTCCCTTGGGGGCGGCTAGGTGGCCCAGTGGATAAAGCACTGGTCCTGGATTCAGGAGTACCTGAGTTCAAATCCAGTCTCAGACACTTGACACTTACTAGCTGTGTGACCCTGGGCAAGTCACTTAACCCCCATTGCCCAGCAAAAAAAAAAAAAAAAGAGGAAGTCCCTCTCCTCTCTGAACATGAATAGGATAATAAATGATTTTATCTTCTTGCTAAAAGGCTTCCCATACATTCAATCTGTTATTTTTCCCCTTGCTTAACAATCTCAAACAATTTGTGCCTCAAAAAAGTATTTAAAACAGCATCGAAAAATTTTTAAATATAGCAATCATATTATTTTGAGAGGCTACAAACCAGATTAGTATAAAATGTTTTTATGTTTTCTTTTCTATTTTTCCTTTTGGATTATAGATTAAGAGAAGGGACTTTTATGCTGTAGTTAGTGACAAAATATATTTCTTATTAATGTATAATATTTGCTACATTAATAATTTTGTCTTTAATTATTGATACAAACTTAATTGTGCCCTGTGTCCCTTTTTCTTGCAGCTCAATAAAAACTATATATTTCTTTAATTAGGCTTGGTTTAAAGATTGGAAGACAATGCAAGAATGGTAACTTGCTAATTCACTGATCTATGACTGGGGAAAAATGGAAGTAAATGCTTTGAATGCAACTTAGAAAGACCTATCTAACCATTCTGAAGTGAAAGCATGACTTTCTTTCCTGCATTTAACTTCACACTGAACTCCAAATATATACTAGCCAAAAGATGTGGAGCACTGAGACAGAGGGATCATTCTAAAGTGATCACAGTTCAAGGAAGAAATATTGTCGCTTCCTGTCAT
Source organism: Dromiciops gliroides (assembly GCF_019393635.1). NCBI lineage: Eukaryota > Metazoa > Chordata > Mammalia > Microbiotheria > Microbiotheriidae > Dromiciops > Dromiciops gliroides. The sequence goes on along the minus strand of NC_057861.1, from coordinate 450,418,773 downwards.
GATGGAAAGCTTGGTGAATTAGAAAGAATTGTAGGTGCACATTATTACGTACTCTCCTGTGTGGTATCATTTTCTATAAATACCATTCAATTAAGTGAATATTTATTGAGAATCTACTATGCGCCTAGAAGAGCTTATACTGAAGTGTAAGTTTCCCATTAGACAATAAACGACCTGGAGAAATAAAGATAACATATGGCCTTTAACCTTTAGGAGCAGGGGGCAGCTAGGTGGCACAGTGGATAAAGCACTGGCCCTGGATTCAGGAGAACCTGAGTTCAAATCCAGCCTCAGACACTTGACACTTACTAGCTGTGTGACCCTGGGCAAGTCACTTAACCCTCATTGCCCTGCAAAAAAACAAAACAAAAACAAAACAAAAACAAAAACAAAAACAAAAAAACCCCAAAAAAAACACCTTTAGGAGCAAAATATGGGACACAATCAAAGGAGGAAAATCAGGATGATGAAAGGACTTGAGTTCATGCTCTATGAAGACTTGAAGACTTGTGGGATGTTTAACCTGGGAAAACAAATGCTTAGGAAGACATGACAGTTATCTTCAAGCATTTGAGCTTTATCCCATGAAAGAAGGAATAGGCTTTCTCTACATGGATGCAGAGGGCAAAACAGGAAGAAAGAGGTAGAAAATGTAAAGAGGCAAATTTTGACTGTGAGGAAAAAATTCCCAACAATCAGTGAGATAGGAAGTCTCAGGAGACAGCCATTCCCAGGTATTCTGCAAGTCAAAGATGGATAATGACTGTTCAGATATGTTGTAACAAGATTTTTGTTCAAATACGGATTGAACTATATTGCTCTCTCACTCTCTTTCTCTCTCTCACTATCTCTTTTCTTCATTTCTCTTTCTCTTCTGCTTTTCCTTTCTTTTGAGTTGAAATCTTGTCTCTGATATTAATTGCATGAGCAAGATTTTTCCCTGCATAAAGCATTTCTCTAAAATAAGTTGTTGCCCTTAATCAGTGAAAAAAATTCCATAGCAAGAGTGCTTCATATTCAATGAAATTAAATATGTGTGTATGTGTGTATACACACATGTGCACTCCAGAATTTGCCCAGTTTACTGAGGTATTGTATGAAGTATGACTCAAATCTCCAGTGTCAACTTTACTAACAGACCAGGCAAGAACTGCAAAATAAATGTGAGGTATTTAAATGAGGTAGACTGAAAAATAAAAAGAGAAAAGTCAAGCAACAGAATTATTGTCAGTCCCCAAGCAAATACCAGAAAGTTTAGATGTTAAGGCGAAAGAGGCTTTTGTCTTCAATAAGTCCATGCCATTAGAATTGAAGATCCTGCCTGCATCCTGCCAGGTCTCTCTCCCATCAGTTTATCATTCCTCATCCTTGTGCTTGGCCTCCCATACATAGCTCCTTGACTTGACCAAATAACTTGTCTGCTGTTGCTTCTCAGCCTTATATCTTTTTCCTATTGAGGCTCGGAAGGCAGCAGTTTTCTTTTCTGTATGATCCTCTATCATCATGATTGTCATCTATCTCTATGTCATTACTATTCTCATAGCTGCTACCCACTGAAGCTTTGCTGTAGTAGCTACATTCCATCTTCATGGCTGGATCATGAAATTCTGCTCAGCCATGGACATGGCTGTTGCTGATGTTTTGGAAAAGTATCATTCTTAAAACTCCACTCAGATTTACATCATAACTTTGTTGTATATTGTAAAGGAATAGTAAGTTATACATAGTAGATTCACAGTTTCACGTGCAATCATTTTATTATATTTTATTATGGAATGCTTATTTCATTCCATAAATTTTAATTTTAATTTAATTTTAAAAACCACTCAGCCAGCACACAAAAGGACCACATGAGTAGTTATAATATTTAAAGATTCACCTTTCTCAGATGTAGGATGCCTGAATGCCATTTGCCTTTTTAGGAAATAGAGGTACAAGAAGGTGTACAATCCATACATCCTATCGACTTTTTCTGCACAGTGAATAGAGCTCCAGGCCTGAAGTCAGGAAGACCAGAGTTCAAATCCAGTCTCTGAAATATTCTAGTTCTGTGACCCTGAGCGAGTCATCTAACCTCTGTGAGTTTCCTAACCTATAAAATAAGAATAATAATAGTACCTATGTCCTAGGATTGATGTGATGATCAAATGATATAATACTTGTAAAACACTTATCACAATGCATGGCACATAGTAAGCACTATATAGATGTTAGCTATTATTAAATCATCACACCCCTTTCTATTTACCTTTCCAACACATCACACACCTAGTAACTATTAGTGGCCTTCATAAGTATCCTCAAAGCTCCAATAAATTTCAGAAACACACTAGAAACAATGGAGGTAGAAGGGCAATAGTCTTTAGTGGACTTCCTGATGTTATGGCAAAACCTATGTCCCTCTTACACACGCACACGCACACGCACACGCACATGCACACACACACATTTTACCTATGTTTAAGTATATGTTCTTATTGCTCCGCTGTTTTAGTAACATCCAACTCTTTGTGACCCCATTTAGGATTTTCTTGGCAAAGCTACTGGAGTGATTTGCCATTTCCTTCTCCAGCTCATTTTACAGATGAGGAAACTGGGGCAAACAAGGTTAAGTGACTTGCCCAGGGTGACGTAGATAGTAAGTATCTGAGGCCATATATGAACTCAGATCTTCCTGACTCCAGGCCTGGCACTTTATGTACTGAGCCACCTACTTGCCCTATACTGTTTAAGTACATGTATGTTAATGTAATACAATATTTAGGAAATTCAAAAGTGAAAGAAAAGAAGAAGGAGGAAGAAGAAAAAGAGATCTAAGCTCTGGATAATGACTAATGAGTCTAGTGCTATTTATAAAGCTATTTCTAGCCCCAAATTAAATCATCCATATGAAAACTTCCCACTTGGCATTTTTCAACATATGTGTTACTGAGTAACCCTGAAAATTTTCTTTTTTTCCTTTCTTCTACATTTCACTTCCATTTCCTACAACTACTCTGAACTCTTAACATTCTCCATCTCATTATTTGTGATCCCTGTTCTACTGAGCTTCAGGACATACACATCAGTACTTAAAGGTAGCATGATTTCCCAGGTATGGGTAGTCCTTTCACCAATGCAGATCACAAATCTTCTTTGCCTCAGTAGATAGTCTTCCTATAATCCTGTGGCCAAAGCAGTTTATTACCTGCAGAGTTCCCTTCTGTGAATGATCTTCTCCAAACTTAATCAGGCTTCTCCTCAAACAATAAACATAAGGTCAACTGGTGGTGGGCATAAGCAAAGGCCTGTCAACTTGGTAAGGCCCTGCTCAAGGTTATGTAAGCTATACTGACTTCACACCACAAATGAGACATCAGAGGAAGACTTTCATGAAAAGGAAAACTATTGTTGCTGTTGATTCTTTGTTTTCTAAGAGGACCAATGACATCAGGAAGGTGATGCCTTGACTTGCACATTGGATTTAAGTAAGGTCATCAGCCTCACTTTCTTTTCCAGAATCATCAAAGTCCAGTGGTAGGATAAAAGTCAAGACAACTGGTGATGGCCCAGGATGCAGTAGATGAACTTGAGGTCTCTTATGCCTGACCAAGTTCTATGTGCTTCATAGCACCTGCTTCATGGCTGTTGGAACAAATTTGTTTGCATCTGACACTTATTAGTTGTTTGGCTCCAGACAAGTAACAATACCTTTTTGCCTCAGTTTCCTCATCTGTAAAATAGGGATAATAATAGCACCTACTTCCCAAAGGAAAATGATAAAAATAAATCTCTATCCATTAAAAAACTCCATTGCTTGAGCCTTTCTCCTGCCCTTTAATAAAGATAATACCTACTTGTCACTGGAGACATTGGTATAGAAGCTGAATGTGATGTCAATAACAGGTATAGGTTTTATAGCAGCAAAGAAGGTTGATTCTTGAAATACTAAATTTATCATTAATATACTCTATTCAGAGGTATTGAATCCCATGATATACACAGAAAAAAAATCAGTCTTCAGAGCATTTTAGAAAATGACAGGCATGTGAAAGTCTCATTTTTGTTCCAATGCAAATACCCTTTAGTTTGATGCTAAAATTTTCCATTAAATATAAAGCAACTTAAAGAAATTAAGGGAAAGAATGAGTGCTATTATTCTTAGGAGGAGTATTCTTAATGGCTTGTTGATTTGGGAAAATCTTCAACCATTTACCCTGGAAATTGTAAGGTAAATTCAGTTCCCACAATGAAATGAAAATGTTTTGAGCTTTTTTTTGTTACCTATAAAAACCTTTGCAATATTTTTTAAGAGCAAACTACAAAAGAATGTTTTTCTTGGGGATTAAATTGAACTGTAGTAACATGGATTTCCCTTCACCACCACCAAAAGAATAAACAAAATTTTTAAAAACACATTCCGGGGCAGCTAGATGGCACAGTGGATAGAGCACCGGGCCTGGAGTCAGGAGTACCTGAGTTCAAATCCAGCCTCAGACACTTAACACTTACTAGCTGTGTGACCCTGGGCAAGTCACTTAACCCCAACTGCCTCACTAAAAAACAAAAACAAAAACACATTCCCTTAAGATAATTCAACAATGTTTCTATCCCACACAGTTGCCAAATTTTGTTCATTCGACCTCAATGACAACCCTCATTGACAACCCTCATATCTCTTCCCATCTTTCCACTAACATGATCACCCTATTTCAAGCATTCTCATTGGTCTCCCTGAATTCAATTTCTCCTGTCTCCTTGTCTTCCATACAATACACAGGTCTAACCATGTCATTCCCCTGCTCCAGAACTTTCAGTGGTTGCCTATTGCCTCAAAGATCAGATTGAAAATGCTCCTCTTTAGCATTTAAAGCCGTTTACAATGTGGTCCCAATTTATCTTTCCAGTTCAATTTACATCATGCTCCTTTATACATTCTATATTCCTGATAAAGTGGCTTATTAGCTGTTCCCCTATACAACATTCCATCCCTCTCCTACCTCCATGCCACTGCAGAGGCCATCTACCATGCCTCAAATGCTTCCTTCATAACTCATTGAAGTGAATACAATTTAACTGTTTGATAATCTATTAAAACATTAAAAAGTCATCCTAAAACAAATTACCCTAAGTGAGTGCCAACTAAGCTTATTTGGAATATGAACCACTGGTTTGTTACTTTAAAAGGGCAGGGGGTGGGGGTAGGAAGCTGAACAGATACTCATTTCAAAGTAAGGTTCAGGTGTAACATTTTTCAAATTGAGCTGGAATCTTCAAAAGCATTGAGACTTATGGTTTGGAAAAAGCCTATTTGCTTATCTAAATGTTCTAAAAGAAGCTATTGAAACAATTAGCTCTCTTCATGCATGGGAAAAGAACTCTTCAGACCCATTTGGCTTAAACAAATCTTCAGTCAGATGAATTGTCAAGTTTTAAAAGAGAAGTGGTTTTAATTTCCCAAGATTTTTATTGATCCATCCCACATTCACAATTTTTTAAAAAAATCATTACCTAAAGTAAGTGGCTATAAATGAGCCAAATGGTTCTAATATCGCTTTTATATCACCTAGATTTGCCAGATCATTTTGACCAAACATCCTTGCTTCACCCCCACCTGACTTCCAATCATCTCCAAATGTACTACAGATATATCATTTGCAAGTTTATGGATTAATGAGTTCATAGAAATGTAAATCTAACTTGCAAGTTTAGTATCATAAGCAACCATTTCACTGATCCTTGTCCTAATGAAAATGAAGCATAGCATAGTGGGTACAGTGCTGAAATGGGACAAGATTGAGAGATCAGTAGTAAGGCACTTGGGATACAAATGCAAAAGTCAGACAGTCCCTGCCCTTGGGAGAATCTGCTATAATCCCAGATAAGTAAATACAAGATAAATATAAAATATCTACAGCATGATTGAGGAGTGCTAAGGACTAGGAGTTGGGGTGGAAGGAGATCGGCAGAAGCTTAATTGAAGCCTGTGACTCAAAATAAACTTTGCAGGAATTATTGGAGTTTTTCAGAGGTTGAGGAGAGAGAGCCTTCCAGGAATGTGACACAGCCTGTACGAAGGGGCAGAAACAAGAGAAAGAGATCTCATGTGGAGAACCAGATTCAAACCTGACTCAAATATTTAGCTGTAAAACTATAGGCAAGTCACAATACCACTCTAGCCTCAGTTTGTAATGAGGAGAATAATACCTGACAGGGATGCTATGAGGATTTGATTTTTAAAATTTAAATATCAATCTATCATGATCATTAAGCAAACAACAGAATCATGCCTAGATCTAGTAAGATACCAAAACTAAAGAAACTGGTAAATAGTAAAAAAATAAAATAAACCCAGGTTTTTTTTTTCTACTTATTTTTAAATTATTTCCAAAAACAAAATTGGTTAAAGGTTACCCAACCTCCTTAAGAAGAAAGCCAGCCTTAGGGTTAGAAGAAATAGGCAGCCTATTTCATATGTAGTTTGAGAGATGTACAAGGGCTCTCAACCTTTGTCCACAACATATCTTCTCCATTGACCCTGCTTTGCTACTGGAATTCATTGAATCATAAAATACCATTTTAGCACCCAACTAACCCAATCTCTACCAGAGCAACAATCCTCTCTACATCACAGCTGACATGTGTTCATCTAACCTTTGTCTTAAGTAAGGCCTGCAGTGAGAGAGCATAGGCAGTCAAATTCACTTTTGAATAGATTGATACGCCCCCCCCCCCAAAGCCTAAATTGTCTTCCTTATGAATTCCACCAATTATTCCTAATTCTGTACCCTGGGACCAAACAGAGCAATGCTAATCTCTGTTCTATGTTAAAGTCCTTCAAATACTCAAAGACAAAGAGCTATTATGTATCCCCTCTCCCCCAGCACCCCAATTTCTATTTTTTTTCTTTTCTAGGTTAAATATCTCCAGTTCCTTCAAACAAACCTCAGATGGCATGATCTCAAAGCCCTTGGTATAGGTGTAGTAGTTGCCCTTCCCTGGAATACCTCAATTCAAGAATGCTATAAAAATGCAAGTGTTATCAGGTTAGATAACACGTAAAGTCATTTATACATTAGCTCAAAATAGTTGAGCTAGTTTGAGATTTAGAACCAGAAAAGACCTTAGAAATCATGTATGCCAACATACTAATTTTACTGATGAGGAAAAGGAGGTCCAAGATTAAAAGTAATATATCTCAAGTCAAAGGACCTGAGAATGAATGCAGATAAATTTCAAAGAAATAAAATTTTAAAAATCCAAAGCTTAGAACTGGCTTTGATGGGTGATAGCTCAAATGGGTGACCCCAGGTATATGGGTATATGAAATAGGTATGCAAATCAAACATTTACTGCCAAATTTTTCACCACCCCCACATAAAGTTATGTGACTCCTCCCCAAGGGGTCACAACCCACAATTTAAGTATCTTTACCTTAGAAAATGTCAGCTTGCTTTTCAGGGTCAACCCCTATATTTAATGAAACCCACTACTTTTTTGAAGCAGGCAAACTACAATGCTTTGACCTTTAATCAGGTATCATCACTTTCCCCTTCTGTAACAGGCCCCAGTCCAAGCCTCACCTCACTGTTTTGGTTTTGATGGTTCAAAGTGAGTGTAAATAGCAATTGTTTCTGTTCTGGCCAGAAACCCTGAGGGTCTTCCCCTCCCAAATTAATCCTTTTGTGAAGGCAATGCAGACCATTATTTTACCTCAATTCTTACCTAGCCTAGAACTACTGAATGTTGCCTCAGATAAACTGACACCTGGGAAAGACCTTAGCTCAAAAGAGCCAAGGTCTCCCACTGTATCCTGGGCTATCACTAGTCATCCTGACCTATGCCTTGCCACTGGACTCAGATGACTTTAGAGGAGATAGTGGAGCTGATGATTTTGCACAGCCCTGCCTCACTTAAATCCAATTCACTTGCCAGTCAAGTCATGTCATTGGTCCTCTTCAAGAAAGATGAACAATAACCACCAAAACACTGTCCTAGCTCAATTTCTTACCAGGAAACTTCAAGTAGATGCTGCTTACCTCATAAATACAGACTGGCCAAACATTCATCTGTAGCTTATTTGTAAAATCAGAGTAATTTCCTATATGCGTAGTTGATTCATTAGTGTAGTTTCCATGAAACAAGGTAAGACCTTTCTATAAGAAAGAAAATAACCATTTATTAGAAGCATTTTGCTCTTAGGGAAGTGATTGTGATGTTTTTAAAAGGCAGCCAATTATTTTTTTTCCTAGTGTAGCAAATTTTTTTCTAGTGTAGCAATAAAAACCCAATACAGGGTTGGAGTGCTGCACATGCCCCATCTACACTAACAAACCATTCTCAATTCTAGTCCCACATATATGAGTGCACCAGATCTAATCCTAAGGAAGTCTTACCACCTACATGAGACATCAGGCACCTGTTGTCATTTCTTCCCTGTGTTTTTACATATCCACTCGGGCAACCAAAGAAAAATTACTCATAGCTTAAACACAAAGATATTAATGTATAAAACAAGTAAAAGACAGCTATTTACCTCATCTCTAAAAGCAAACTGCTTAACATACATAAAATGCAATAACATGATACTGATACAGTCGCCCAAGTGGTTCATCTTTGTATCCCTCTCAGTGCTTAGGAATAGGTTCCCAATAAATGTTTTATCTGAACAGATAGATATTAAAATAAGGTTCTTTTGGAGGCTGGTTTTTTTTTTTCAATAACCCCCACATTCTACCTGATTTGTTATAGTTACCAAAACTTGACATTATACATAGATGCTTTAGACTTTACCTACACTGTCCAAACAGTTCCCTCCAGGTCCTCATCTTCTGGGAAGCCAAACCAAGAGCAGAAGTCATCTTCCAGCTGGAGTCTTCTCCAAGAAGGAACGTAGTGGATATAAAAAGCATCTCGCATACCAGCTGAGAACAGATCATCTTTGGACCTGTTGAACTCACACATCCAAGCCTGAAAATGTTAATTTCAGGATCACCATTTATTCTTCTGTGATCAAGCAAAGAAACTCAATACAAAAGAGGTAGCCAAAGGTGGACACTCAATTACCCTTTGCTCTTGCTGCCTTACGGGAGCGGCTGTGATGCCACTGTGGTAAAGAAAGGTTACTAACAACTTCCCTCACCCCACCAAGGAGAAGCTTTGATAATCCTAACGCAATCTGCAGTTAGGAAAAGAAGAGAGGCAGAGAGTGGAGTTGCTTCCGTTTTAAGGTCCACTAAGTCAGAGGCTCTTCCAGTTCAGTGGCCAATAAGATAATCGTTTCATAATCCCAAAGTGTCCAATCCTATAATGCTAAGATGTTCCTTCCCTGAAATAGACAAGGAGCAGGCTCAGCTTCCCATGGGAGCTATGTACAATTCAACCCTCACTACACTAATGGAATTCTAATATTGATACTATATTACCAAGGTACACTTGATCTGAGGTTGCCCATTTCCATGGCATTTAGGGATTAAAACAATTCATAAATAATATTTTGTGAAACTATCTGTTTTTGTTCCAACAATCATGACCTTTTTCTCATCATTTGCATCTCAACTCTAATAATTTAGCAAACTATCTTGAAAATAAAACTAATTAGTTATTTGACCAACTCACCAATGGGCAAAAGACTATAGCACCAATTCTTCCAAAGTTGAATGGCACCACCAAGAGATACTAGTGTTTGATTTGAAGTTTTAAATTATCACCTCCAATATCCCACAGCACTTTTTCATACCCCCTCATCATATCAATGACATTCTAACTTGTCTCATTTATTCATTTATAATGCACCTACTATGTTCAATGTACTACTTTATTTCCCTACTTAAATATAGACTCTCAAAGAGCAGGGATTAAGTCTCCTTCATCTTTTTTTCCCCTCAGTGTTTAGGAATAAGTTCCCTACCTTATAAGTGTTTAATAAGAATGGATAGATATTAAAATAAAGTTATCAGAGGTTTTTTTAAAATAAATCCCAAATTTTACCTGATATGGTATAGTTACCAAAACCTCACATTATACATGCAGTAAGTTATTTGATATTTTTCTGAGATCAAACCTTAAAATTAACCAAACCCCATAAGACATTACAAATTGCCAAAAATCTTGGGGTTTTTTAAACTTTTTTTTCCAACAGTGAAGAATCCCTTGCACAATCTTAATGATCCAAAGAAGAGTCAAGTGTTAGACTTAGAAAGACCTGGTTTCAATCCTACCTATGATATGTATAGTTTTGCAACTATGAGCAGACCTCTTAGAGACAGTTTTTTTTCTTCTATAAAACACAGAGAATACCTGTAATCCCCATCCAACAAGGTAGCTGTGAAACTAAAACATAGAAGAGGCAGTTCCTGTACTGAGAGAGAGTATTTCTAATTCTTGCTTTCTGTTGGAAGAAAACAACAAAACTTGTTTTCATAGAACAACAGTAAGGTTCATGGATCTGAAAATTTTGAAACCTTGGGGCATGGCGCCATGCATACACAATCCCTGCTATCAGCAAGGCTGCATCTAATGGACTGCTTGAGCACTGACACTCTGAACTGCAGTGGGCTAGACCTATTGGTTGTTCGAACTCTGTCTATGTTCATACCAAGATGGTAAAGCCCAGAAGCAGAGGGCTGTCAGGATACCTAAGGAGGAATGAACTAACCCAGATCAGAAAAGGAATAAAGGAAAGCTTCAGTACAGTTAAGCACTGAGATCAGCAAGTAAATGGTTATTCTACTTTTTTAGTTTGGGAAAGATAGGGAAACCCGGTGGGGGATGGGGGTGGGGTATAACAAACTAAAAAACGCCACAAAACAAAATGTGGTGACTGAATAGTTGTTTCACTATTTCCATCAACAGGGATAGCATAACTATAGTATCAATGACCTATTAAAGAAACCCAGGACATTGAACCACGTTGAGAAGAAGCATCAAGGCTAGTGCTATCTGCCTATCACGTAGACTTCCCAAACATTTCTGACTGGGAATATTACACAGCATTTTAGAGCTGAAAATAAGAGGGCATCTAGTGCCCCACCCCCAACTCATCACCTTCCGCCACCACCCAGCCTCACTGCCAGCACAACCCCTACTTCATTTAACAGATGAGGTAAAGATTACTTGCCAATGCCATCTAATCCAAAAAGCTTTTGCCAAGTGTCTACTATGTTCAGGATGTCTTGCTAATGTAGGAGACACAAAGACACAAATGAAACTGCTCCTATCCTTAAGGAGCTTATATTATACTAGAGTCCATACAACAAAGCTATATAGAGGCTGATGCCTAAGTCTTGACTGTCAATTCAATACTCTTTACAAGAGGAGAAGAAATAATTATTTCCTTGTCATAATATAGATACTGTGTTTCTATGAGGATTTTACAAACAGGGTAGCCCTGAAATTCAGCTTGAGCCACAGTGGGATAAGGGAAGTATAAGGGAGCCAGGAATTGTACTTCTATTACAGTATTAAAGGGCAAGTGTCTCTATGTTCTCCCAGTGAAAAGGGCAGCTATGCCCAATTAGAGTATGTCTATCAGGGCACCCATTAAAAATCTGGGAACCCTTATTTGACCCATGGCCCAGAACTCCAACCCTTTAGCTTCACTCTCTGGATTGTGCCCTTACACAGGTGCCCCTCTGGAAAACTTAAAATTTTACTTGTGTTTGTGTCTATATAGATGTGAAAAAGGGGTGCTTTGATTAAGGACAACATTTATTTCACCCCACAGAAATATACAAAACAGACAAAGAATTCACAGGAGTCCAAATATAGTCAAAGCAACTCTCTTTCTCTTTCTTGTAAGTTCTACCAGACAGATATAGTACACTAAACTCATGGCATCACCCTGTCACTGAGAATCCCCCAGAAAGGAAACATAAAAGCCTAGCAAAGGGTGATCCTTTATCCTTCAACAAGACCCTACATTCTCCTCAAGACACAAATGGTCCTTTAGACAGAGTTGTACACTAATATTTGGGGGTTTCCTCCCCAAAATACAATTTTGTACTCGTCTGCCAGAAAGTCAACCTAGATAAGCCATATACTTTATAGTAGTAGTGAAAGCAAAGTATAGATTTACTTAATTCCTTGCTACTCTTCCAGCTCTAAGGTTGAATACTTGTTTACCTTCTCTCTAGAATTATGGGTAGAAGGACTCAACTGGAATTTCCTTTCTCTCCTAAAATCTCAATCCAAAACCTTATGTTATTCAGGAAACCCCTACTCTTTCTCTACAAGACCAGGTCAAGGAATTCACCATTGACTAATTAGTTTATGTATTTCCAGAAATCTACCCCTGTCTTCTTACTAAGAAATTGATCTCAGCAATTCTGGGTATAGTAGTCTGTAAAAATAAAAAAAATATGAGTGCTGGCAGTACAGATATGTTAGTCTCCAAGAAGATGCAGTGCCTGATAAATCTGAAAAATTTAAAAATATTATTTGGAACCCCTAGCCTATCATTCTGTTTTTGCTATAACTCCTCTTGGTAGCTAGTGCTATAATCTTCAATCAGATAGATAGATAGATAGATAGATAGATAGATAGATAGATAGATAGATAGATAGATAGATAGATAGATAGATGTAGCTAGAGATAAAGATCTATACATATACACAAAAGTACATATATATGCAAATATATATGTATATAAAAGAGACCACAGAAAAATATATATGACTAAAAGCTATTTCCTAATTGATAAGTAGTCACATTATATGAAAAAACAGTACTCAAAAAGAGGAATTAAAAACTATTAACAACCATATGAAAAAATGCTCCAAATCACTAATAATAAGAGAAGTGAAAAATCAAAACAATCCTGAGGTTTTACTTCATAGCCATCAGATAGTCAAAGATGACAAGAGATAGGAATATTCAATGTTGGAGGAATTGTAGGATAATACACACACCAATGCATTGTTGATGTAGATATGAATTAATACAACCATTATGGAAAGCAATTTTGAATTATGCAAATTAAGTGGATTAAGTGCCCATACCCTTTTATCCTAATTCTACTGTTAGTGATATACACCAAGGAAGAAACTGAAAAAGGAAAGTTTTCATATATACCAAAATACTTACAGCAGTGTTTTTTTATGAATAGATAGAACACTGGCCCTGTAATGAGGAGAACCTTCAGATACTTCCTAGCTGTGTGACCCCAGGAAAATCATTTCACTTTTGTTTGCCTCAGTTCCCTTCACTGTAACTAATGAAAGTAATAGCAACATTATCAGGGTTGGTGTAAGGATTAAATGAGACAATATTTGTACGACATGCTTTACATAGTGCCTGTCACATAGTAGGCACTATTAAAAAATGCTTAATCTCTTCCTTCATCTTTGTGGTAGCAAAGAGCTCAAACCAAAGTCAATGCATAAAGATTGAGGAATTCCTAAATAAATAGCAATACATGATTGTAATGGAATGTTACTGTGCTGTTAAAATAATACACACACAACAATGACTATGATTAATACAGAACACAGAAAGATTTATATGAACTTGTGCAAAATAAGTAGAACTACGTATGAACAATACATATATTGACAGAAAATGAATATTGCAAAACCACAAATAAGATTGGCCCCAAAGGAAAAATATGAGACTCCTCTCCCAACTCCTTTGCAGAAGTTGGGTTGGGAGATTACTTGGGTGTGGAATATTGAATATTGGATATACTGTCAATGTTTTGTATATATTCATCAATTTTTTCTCTCCTTTCTCTTTTTCTTTTAAAAACTTATTTATTGTATGGGATGGTTCTCTGTAGCGGGGCAAGGATATAGGAGGAAATTTAGGCTGCAAAAATAAAGTAAAAAAATTTTAAAAATAAAAATCCAATAAACTAATTCACACCTACTGGGTATTTTGGTTGTCTATAACTTAGCCTTAGAGAGCTACTTATGACTCAGAAAAGGAAGGTGATTTGTACAAAGACATATTAAGATATACAGCTACCCTTCTTAGGGATTTATGAATTTTAACAGGAACAAAAACCTTAAGCTCAAAAAAGAAGGTTCTAAATGGCAAAAATATAGCCCTTTGCCTGAAGCTGGGAAGAGTTTTTGTTCTAATTCTTAAATACTTCTTTTCAGTTTTTCAAATCTTCTTTTTTTTTTCTTTTTCCAAGTTAGTTCTAACAATAATCATATCAGGTAGAAAGAAATTATCCCATTTTTATTTCTATTTTACAAGGTGTGCCCTACAGAAGCTGCTTCATTTATATTACACTTTGCTTCATATGACTGCCCCTATGTGAGCCTTGATGTCTCTTTTTTGGTGGGGGGGGCACAGTGGATGAGAAATTCATAACCACTTGACAATATATTTTCTTTTTCTTTTTTTTTTTTTTTTTGGCGGGGCAATGGGGGTTAAGTGACTTGCCCAGGGTCACACAGCTAGCAAGTGTCAAGTGTCTGAGGCCAGATTTGAATTCAGGTACTCCTGAATCCAGGGCCGGTGCTTTATCCACTGTGCCACCTGGCTGCCCCCAACAATATATTTTCAACAATAATATAGCTATACTATATATTTCAATTTATTCTAAATGTCTAATCCTAGATAGTGTATAGCACGATTTAAAATATTACAAAAACAAATATGTATTAGTCATTAATCTTCACAGTAAAATTTTCTTCCTCCAAAGTTCTGAGTTCATCCCAAAAGATAAGTAGATTGGAGGTACATCACATCTTTGTGTTTGAAGAATTCTGACCTTATGATAGTCTTTCTCAGATCTCCATTTCATAATCTAACTCTGTTTAAGCCTCTTTAATTTCATACCTGACACTTAAGGAAGAAGGAGTTAAATCCCTTCCCTCTGAGCATTTTAAAATATCAGCCAAAACAGGCATTCCATTCATGGATTGTCATATTTAAACTCTTCATCATTGAGTGAATACCCTGTTGGTGAAATTTCTCTATATTTTCTGAGACTGGTCCTAGAACAGAAGAATGGTTAGGAACATACTCAAAGCCTTCCCAGAGTGGAAGAACTTGCCAGAATTTGAAGTTTGCTAGTGTTAAGGGCTAAAATTCTAGCTAAACTATCTAAAATATCTAATGAGTGGTCGCCAATAAATTATAAGCTTTAGCAAGAGTTAGACTTTTAGGCATTTATTAAGGAGAATAAGAATTTGGTAAAGAGAGAAGGAAAGGCCTAGATTCCTATCTATTAAAGGGAGAGCACATTTCTAGCTCCGCTCTCCACCAGAGTCCAAAGAAAAGAGAGTGAGACCGAGCGCCAGTCTCTTCCTTCCTCCTCCCACTAGCCAAGAAAAGACTCCTGGTCTTGCCCTCAAAGACCTTCGCTTCATGGGCGGAACTCTTCCACAGTAAGTCTCCAGCAAGTGGCGTCATTCCAATCGTTACACTAGTAGAGTGTTAAAGAACCCAAAGTAATCTGATGTCATAATGAACCATCAGAAGAGGATGTGTGTGGAGGTGTATAACTACAGAGTCAGTGTGGTATAGGAGATACAATGCGGATTTCCACATCAAAAAGACCTGGATTCAAATCCTGACCCTGCAACATAATATCTTTGTGAAATCTAGTCACAGTACAACCCCTAACTGCCCCAAGGCAACTATTTAAGATGATATATATTTTTTTAAGTACAAACCTGCATTGGTAGATGGTCCTTTCTTATTGACATCTCCCTTCACCAATAAAATCATATTTCCAGACCAAATAACTAGAAAAAAGGGTGGGTTTGGTGAGTAGTAAGAGAAAGAGATAGCAGATGGGCAGACTGAATGATTCAGTTGTGCCCCCATAATGTTAAAAAAAAACCTAGAGGAAGGCTCTCAGCATGTTGGGAAAATTCCCCCAAGGACAATTTTTGGGAAAAGATGGTGAAAAGTATGAAAACTCATGAGTAGGTTGTGATCAGAACCTTTGGAAAGAGGACCTACATCAATGAGATCACAGACTTACTGACATTCTGAAAACTCTGCTACTTAATATTTTGCAGAAGAAAACTTTAAGTGACATTCATTCCTAGTGTCTTAAAGCAAACCAGTAGCTAAACTTGCAACATATCTAATTTTCAGCATTAGTCAGACCTGTAATGGTAAATAAATAAAAGAAAGCATTAAAGACCATTGTTCTCATATAAGTTTTAAGGGATAAAGTTCTCTTCTTTATCTCTTTTATGCTGGTTTTATAGGAGACAGCTAATCCATAAATGATTTTCTTACCCATTTGGTACTAGTTAACAAAATTGAAAAGAAAATCAGTGAAACAGACTAGACAAGGAAAAATCATATACAATCAAATTTTATTAATGTCAAATTTGAGAAATCCATGAACTTAAATACTTGGGAAAGACTCCCTATTTGAAAAGAATGGTCAGGAAAACTTTTAAAAGTTTGGGCAGAAATTAGGTTTAGATTTGTATCTTACACCATATGCCACACTAATCTCAAAATGGATATATACCTTGAACATAAAAGGTCACTATATATACAGATATATGTTTGTGTATGATATTTTTTATTCCGTGAAATTGAAAAGCTTTTGCACAAACAAAATCAAAGCAGTTAGGATTAGACAGGAAACAGTCACTTGGGAGAAAAAAGAGCATCAAATATATCTAATTATAGTTAATATATAGGAAACTTATAAAGGCCAAGAATAATTTCCCAATGTATTAGTGGCTAAATCATATGAATAATTTTACAAAGAAGAATTGCAAACTATTAACAACCATATGAAAAGTTGCTATGAATTACAAAATAGAAAAGAAATACAAATCAAAATCTCAGCTTTCACTTCGCAGAGAGAAATTTGCCAAATATAAAAAAAAGATAGAAATAGTAAATGTTGGCAATGAGCATCATGCTAATTAACAGTTAGTGTAACACTGAATTGGTCCAGTCATTATGGAAGTTCTTTGGAATAATTCTAAGAAAGTGACTCAATTGTCCATACTCTTTGACCCAGATATCCCACTGAGAGGCAGATACCTAAAGGAAATCAAATTCAGAAATGTTCCATGTTTACCAAAATAGTTATAGCAACATTTTGTGTGATAGCAAATACTGTTAAAAAAAAAAAAACAACAGGTGATCATCAGTTGGAGAAAGGCTAAACAAATCATGGTATATGAGTATTGAATATTACTGTACCCAAAGAAAGGATGAACATGAAGAATTCAAAGAATCATATAAGAATTGATACAGAGGAAAGTAGGCAGAACCAGGAAAACCACATCTATAAGATATGCAAAAATGTAAACCGAAAATAAAAATGAAATGAAATACTGTGGATTTATAAATGAACAAGGTTAACTCCAGGGAAGAACTGAGAAAATGCACTTCCTTTCTCTCAATCCAAACGTTGAGCAGTGGTGTATGAATGCAAAATATAACAACTACTGTCAAATAGTTAATGTATTTGTAGGTTTGCCTAAGTTTCTTTCTTTTCAAATGTTTGTTACAAGACATGGCTGAGTATGAGAAGGAAGAGAAATGCATTCAGAAATAAAAGTTATGAAAATACAAAAGGTTTCATCAAAATTAATTTAAAATTATTTTTGCTATATAAAAACAGTGATCCTAACTAAAGATTTGGGAATGTTATTGGATGGAATCAAATATTTTAAACTTATTTCCCCAGGTCCTTCTGCTTTCCATTATCATGTACAGAGAACATTATTGATTATGGTTTGTCAGACATGTCATGTTCTATATAGTCTGATAAGGGAGTTATATAACTCAATGGATAGCATGCCATGGCTAAAGTTAGGAAGAGCCATCTTTGTGAATTCAAATATAGCCTCAGACACTAAGCTATGTGACCCAAGGCAAGTCATTTAATCCTGTTTGCCCCAGTTCCCTCATCTGTAAAATGATATGGAGGGCAGCTAGGTGGCGCTGTGGATAAAGCACCAGCCCTGGATTCAGGAGTACCTGAGTTCAAATCCGGCCTCAGACACTTGACACTTACTAGCTGTGTGACCCTGGGCAAGTCACTTAACCCCCATTGCCTCTCAAAAAAAATTTAATAAAATGATATGGAGAAGGAAATGTCAAACTACTCCAGTATCTCAGCCAAGAAGACCTGAAATGGCATCATAAAGAATCAGACATGACTGAAATAACTCAATGTCAACAACAACATTATAGTCTGATACACTTACTCTGGAATAATCCATCTATGTCATCAAATATGGATAGCATGGGATCTTTCATGTAGTAGACACTTGAAATATGTCTGTTTGAAAATAATGAGATAAACACAAATTAATTTTCTATATCATATTTCTCAAAAGGCCAGCATGTAGGGGCAGCTAGGTGGCACAGTGGATAAAGCACTGGCCCTGGATTCAGGAGTCCCTGAGTTCAAATCCTGCCTCAGACACTTGACACTTACTAGCTGTGTGACCCTGGGCAAGTCACTTAACCCTCATTGCCCTACTAAAAAACAAAAATAAAACCCACCATGCACATAATCCTTTATTATACTTCTCACTATCATCTCCTGAGTATGCTCGTAGAGCCAGGTTGTATCACATCTCTGAAACCTTTGTCCTACCTCATTTGTTATTATTAACTGGTAATCTGCCTCCCAACCCAATACTCAGAAAAGTATGAATTTTAAAAGAATTTCTGGAAGATATTACAATTTCTGGAAAGTATTTTGATTTCTAAAAATAATTGTGATGATGGATTTCTCTATTTAAAACTGCATTATCTAATTCTGATCATGTACTTTTTGTTGTGAAGCAGCATGGTAGTTCAAATTCCTGGGCTCAAGTCCCATTCCTTCTACTCATTTGCACATTTCCTTACATCCTTGTCTATAACATGAGGATACAAAAATACTTAGCTCATAGGGCATCAATTGGTAATGTAGATAACTTGCTTTGTAAGCCTAAAAACTATATTAATTTAAATTATCTTCCTCAGTCACATTCTTATTAGAGCAAATATTTTCCTTCTGATAAAACCAAGAAGGCTACAGTTACCAAAGGTGAAAGTCTCCAAATATTGAAGCAGCTAGGTGGCACAGTGGATAAAGTACTGGCCCTGGATTCAGGAGGACCTGAGTTCAAATCCAGCCTCAGACACTTGACACTTACTAGTTTTGTGACTCTGAGCAAGTCACTCAACCTTCATTGCCCTGACCAAAAAAATAATGTTTTAATTTAATTTTTAAAAAATAAGAAAGTCTTTATATATGGCTAGCTTACCCAATTATTAGCATAGTCAAAGGAAAAACTAGTGATTCTAGGACAGTGTTATGTGAGTATTTTATCCATGACTTTAACCCTTACGTAGAACATGAGAGGGAATGGAAAAAGTTCTCTACTCTTTTGTACCAGACCAAACTACTTTAAAAAAGATTTTTAGTTGAGCCTGCTAACTGTTGGTTGTTTTACTGGTTCAAATCATCCAGCCAAGTGTACAAGGAAAGCTAACTCCCACATTACAATCCACATCTGCTTATGCTAGAATGAAAACCCATCTGAGAATCAATGAAGCACATGGAGAGGGTCTAATTAAATCCCTATGCTATTTCCTTTAAAACTGTCAAATTGAAATTGTAATCTTGTATTCATTCACCCCCAGTGGTGTAGTGGTAATTTTAGAAGTGGGAATATTTAAGCAATAAGACACAACAGGGTGTGTGTTGTGCTGGGATATCACCGACTCTGGGTACTTGCTAGGTAGACAGTTAATGTCCTGAAACCACAACCTTTTCTTTGTGATGACAGCATAGCAAGACCTTCTGATCAGTAGCATACAACCACATTTTGATGCATTCTTATCTCAAGATTCAAAGTGAAAACATTTAGATTGAATTATGTAACAAAATCAGCATAAAATATTTAAATAAATCTAATTATCATTCATGATACATTACATTTGAAAGGATGTTTGGTACTTTCAAAATAAACAAAAATTTCATTTTTGTTTCTTCATCTTATGTTTCATGGACTTTTATGAAGCTTTTTGACTTTTGGAGTCATCATGAAATCACAAGTAGTTCGCTCTTCAATTATCTATCATCTTTAGCTATTAAGGTTTGGATTTAATCTCTCCATCATCTTAGAAGACCTCAAAATCCATATTTCCCTGTAGTAATAAGAGAGAATATAAGCTCTCAGATAGCATAAGTAGAGAACCATGTAAAGAATTAATTAACTTCACTTGATTTTGTAAATAGCTCCAGACTGAGAACATGACTACCTGAGTCAAATGAAATGAAATGAGACCATGAGCCATTATTGGTTTGTGCTGTGAAACTCACATATAGAAGCAGAGATATGAATAGAATAGCATTTAGAATTAGACCATTCTTCCTACATCAAGATTAACAATGATAAATGGGGCAGCTATTTTTTTTCTTTTCAATTGACTAACATTATATATTTATATTCCAAATTAAGAAACCTGACAAATTCCAGTCTTCATAGCATTTTTTTGTATTTTAAGGAAATTTTAAAATTAACTTTATATACATTTTCCATATTTTCAATGTGTTTTTTCTCTTAGTAATGGGACAGAGAAACTGCAACACTGAATGGGTGAGCAGAGTTGTAGAGTTGCTCCTAGATGTAGAAAGCTCAACTACATAAGGACTTTTGAGATTGTCTGTGGCCCTAAGAGTTATTAAATCCAACTTTTCCTAGTTAGGGGGAAAGGATAGCATAAATGCATTCTGACACAACCTATCCATTTAAGAGAACTACCCCTTCCATAATATCCTCTCTATCTTCCCACAAACACCCATTTCTATCCTTTTGTATGAAAAGATTTGAACCTAAATGTGACTGCTCTATTACAAATGAATGCTCAAGGACAGACACGACTAAAAGGCACCATGGGTGAAGAGTAGAAAAAGATCAACAATTTGTTGTAGCAAAGATCAAAATCAATAATACACTAGAATACTATGTAAAAATTAAAATAGGTTTTCAAGGAAAGCAACTACAACTTGACCAATTTAAAGAAACTATTGACACCAAAAAGGTTGGATAAGAGGAGGGAGCAAATAAAAAACATTTCTATTTCTTAAATGATAGCTTTTGTTCTTACATCACCAACATTTTGCAATGTTATCTGTCTCCCTACTCATCCCAAAGAGGCATTCCTTATAACAAAGCTTTAAAACGAAGCAGGGGGAACTGTTCCATAAAACTAAACAGCATATAGGGAAAAAAATCTATCATTATATATGTAAAATGTTTTCCCTAATTCTTCTGCTTCTGTAAAGAAACAAAGCATGAAGACTTGCCTTCTCATATCTCTTCTTTAGGGCTAAACTTGGTCAAGATAATTTCATAGCATTCAGTTTTGATTTTTGTTATTAATTTCACCATTGAAGCCATTATATCTATTGTTTCCCTGATTCTGCTCACTTCACCTAAGATTAGTTTATCTAATTCTCCTCCTGCTTCTCTTTATGTATAATTGTTGTTGTTTGTCCTTCATTCTCCAAAAGGACCATGACATCAGGGTGATGTCATGACTTTCACTAAATTGTATTTGTGAGGGAAGGCTATGCAAGGTAATCAACCTCACACTCTCCTCCAGAGCCATCTGGGTCCAGTGGCAAGATACATATCAGGGTGACTGGAGATGGACCCAGATTGTTTTAAGGCAATTGGGGTTTAGTAACTTGTCCAGGGTCACACAGCTAGTAATTGTCTGAAGTGAGATTTGAACTCAGGTCCTCCTGACTCCAGGGCCAGTGCTTTATCCACTATGGCACCTAGCTGCCCCATATGTGTAGTAGCCATCATTTCTAATAGCATAATACTGTTTTATTACCTTCAGGTATTACAACTTGTTGAGCCATTCCTAACTGATGGACATTATTTTGTTTCCAATTTAATGTTACTACTAAAGTGCTGCTATAAATATTTTTAAATGTATATGGTATCTTTATTTTTCTCATTTAATTCCTTAGGGTATACACCTAAGCCATGATATATCTATGGCAAATGATAGACATTTTTTTCCTGGGGCAATGAGGGTTGAGACTTACTCAGGATCACACAGCTAGTAAGTGTCCAGTGTCTGAAACTGGATTTGAATTCAAGTCCTCCTGAATACAGGGCCAGTGCTTTATCCACTGTGCCACCTAACTGCCCCAATATAAACATTTTAAACAAACTTCTTATCATAATTCCAAATTTCCAGAATGCTTAGATAAATCTACAGTTCTACATACATGTACTAGCAACCCATATTCTCACAATCTCTGCAATATTGATTATCACCATCTTTTATCATCTTTATCAATTTTCTGTTATACAAAATCTAACAATTGTTTTGATGTATCTTTCTCTTATCATTAGTGTTTTGAATCATTCTTTCATATAACTATTAATAGTATGCATTTTTTCTTTTGAGAATTGTTTGTTCATATCCCTTGATCATTTATCTATTGAGAAATGACTTTTAATCTTATATATTTCTGTAAGTCACTAATATATCTTAGATATGAGATAACTTATTAGAGATAATTCATGAAAATATTTTTCTTTTTATTCTACTTAAAGTCATTTTGCTCATTAATGTTTTAAAATGTTATCTAATTTTACCAAAACTCAAGGGATGCAACAAAAGCAATAATCAGAGGAAAATTTATATCTAAATTCTTATATCAATAAAAGAGCAGATAAATTAATTTTTTAAAATAGAAAAAAAGAATAAATCAAAAGTCCTCAATTAAATATCAAATTGGAAATACTGAAAATTAACAATGAGATTGATAAAATTGAATGTAAGAAAATCAATGAAAAAATAAATCTAGGATCTGGTTTTATGAAAAAATATAAACAGATAAATAATTGGTTAATATGATTTTTAAAAATAGGGAAGAAAACTAAATCACTAATATAAAAAATGAATAGGGTAAATACACCACTAATGAAGATGAAATTAAGGTAATTATTAGAAACTATTTTGCCCAATTATATGCTAATAAATTTAGCGACTTAAGTGAAATGGAAGAATGCTTACAAAAATATAAACTGACTAGATTAACGGAAGAGGAAATAGAATATTTTAGAAAAATAAATTCATCATGCCTTAAATGAGCTTGCTAAGAAAAAGGGCATTAGGACCAGGTGGATTTATAAACAAATTCTGCCAAACCTTTAAACATCAATGAATTCTAATAAATTTATATGGAATAACAGGAAAATAAGTAGTCTCACCAAACTTTTTTATGAAAAATAAAATATCGTGCTGATACCTAAACCAGAAAGAGCACAAACAGAGAAAGAAAAATGTAGACCAAATTCACCAATGAATATTGATGCAAAAATACTAAATAAAATACCAGCTAGGAGAATCTAGCAATACATCACAAAGAGAGCTTGTTCTGTATAAAGAAAACTATTAATATAATTGATTATATAAACAACAATATCAACAAAAACCACATGATTATATCAATGGGTGCAGAATAAATCTTTTGACAAAGTACAATACTCATTCCTATTTTTAAAAAAAACTTAAAGGCATATGTATAAATTGATTTTTCCTTAAAATGATAGGAAACATCTACCTAAAAACATCAGTAAGCATTATCTATAATGGGGATGAGATAGAAGCCTTCCTGATAAGATCAGAAGTGAAACAAGGGTGCCTATTATCACCAATATTAAACATTGTCCTACAAATGCTCATAATAGCAATAGGAGAAGAAAAAGGAATTGAAGAAATCAGAATGGCAATGAGGAAAAAATTAACTCTCTTTGGAAAAAATGATGGTGGTATACTTGGAAAATATTAGAGATTCAACTAAAATTAACTGAAAGAATCAATAATTTTAGCAAAGTAGTAGGATATAAAATAAATCCACATAAATCACCAGCATTTCTATATATCACCAGCCAAACCCAGCAAGGAGAGATAGTAAGAAATATTTCATTTAAAATAACCTTAGACAATATAAAATAACTGGGAATATAACTGCAAAGGGAAATCCAGAAACTATATGAACATGATTACACAATACATTTTATACAGGTAAAGTCAGATTTAAACAGAAAAAAGATTTATTGCAGAAATATTAATTTCTCATGAGTGGGTCAAACCAATATAATAGAAATGCCAATTCTACCTAAACTAATTTATTTATTCAGTTCCATCTCTATTAAAATACAAAAAGTTATTTTATTGAGCTAGAAAAAATAACAAATTTCATTTGGAAGAACAAAAGGTCAAGAATATCAAAGGAATTGATAGAAAAAATATGTAAAAGAAGGCAGTCTAGCAATACCAGATTTTGAATTATATCATAATGCAGTAATTATCAAAACTATCTGCTCCAAGCTAAGAAATATAAGGATGGATCAGTGGAATACAATAAATACACAATGCACAGTAGTAGAAGATTATTGTAACCTTGTATTTGATAAACAAAGATCTAAGCTTTAGGAATAAAAATTCACGATTTAGTAAAAAAAATGTTCTGTAAATTTTTATTTTTTGAAATTGAATTGAAACTTTATGTTTTGTCATTTATATCTCTTATATATTTCACCTGGTTAATAATTCACTCATTAAACATAGGTATATCTAATTATTATATTGTTAGGTATACTGAATATATAAGATATGTTTAATATATTAGGTATACCTAATATATATATATATATATATATATATATATACAAAATCTAATTCTCTTCTGATTTTTTAATATATTTTATTTATATTTACTTTTTGGGTCATATCCATTTTGAGTTTATAGGGTAAGATGTTGTTTTAGACTTACTTTCTACTACTCTGCACTCTAGTTTTGCCAGAAGTTCTTAACAGATAATTCTTTTCTGGAAAATTTTGTTGTCATATAAATGTAAATAATAAGTTGGAGTGATTCTTTTTATTTCCTTGTTTTTGTGATTTTTTCCTCATTCATATTTATTTTGTTAATTTGATTTTCTCCTTTTTAACCAAGTTGTTTAAATGTTTTAAAATTTTGCTTTTTTCAGATAATCAGCTTTTGGATTTGTTAATCAATTTTATATTTGGTTTCTAATTGATTTCTTCTATAATTTTCAAGATTTCCTCTATCATACTATTTTAGGTTTATTTATCTGTTGGCTTTTTCTTTTATACTGCATATGCAATTAATCACTCCTCTCTCTTTTCTATTTTAATATGGACATAATGTTTAGAAAGAGAGTTTTCCCTCTGTTTTAGCTTCATTCCAGAAATTTGTGTTGTCTAATCATTGTGATTGTCTTTAATGCAGTTATTATATTTATGCTTTATCTTTTGGGACACTCATTATTCAGGATTTCATTATTCAATTTCCATTTAGGTCTGTGTCTTTTGCTTGTGTTACTATGCTGATTAATTATTTTTATTGCTTTATAGTCTTCAAAGGATATTTCACAAGTATAGCAAATTCTATTTACTTGTAATTTCTACATGCCCTAATACACCTAATACTTTTGTAAAGATGCTATTTCACCCTAAGAATAAGTAGGATATTTAATATTCCATTCCAGAAGATGCCATAAATCTTTTGGCATTCAATTTTCCTGCAGTCTATTCAGTTCTAATTTTCCCTTTTGTCCTTCTATTAGCTTTATCCATCTCTGAAAGAAGAACTTTAAAGATTCCTACTATGTATATTTTTCTGTAATTCAGTTAACTTTTCCCTTATATTTTTCCATTTTCTGTATATATGTTTAATATTGATATTGGTTAAAAGTTCAAATCATCAAAATTAACCCTGACATCCCAGAAAATAATGATATTACTTAGAATAGAGGGGATAACCATTAGAAAGATAGAGAAAATGGTCAGAAAGCTTAGAGGACAGCCAAAATTTGGCAGATGATAGCAAAAGGGATAGAGATAGAGTTGTTATAGTATTGAAATGGCCTGGGATTAATAGAAGGTGGGGAAAGAGTTTACCATACTTCCTTCTAGAAATGTAGAAATGGGAGAAGTGTCCACCAGTGGAAAGATTTTCAAGCAGGGTGTATCCCAAGGAGTGAGCAAGGCTTCTTTTAAAAGGAGAATCCAAAGCTTAGAGGGATTTAAGATAGAGCAAAAACACCAAAGGACATAGTGGAATGATTTAGAAATTTAAAATGTACTTGTTGGACTTCTATGGCTAATCAAAACAGGAATAAG
Organism: Dromiciops gliroides; assembly: GCF_019393635.1. Classification (NCBI taxonomy): domain Eukaryota; kingdom Metazoa; phylum Chordata; class Mammalia; order Microbiotheria; family Microbiotheriidae; genus Dromiciops; species Dromiciops gliroides. The sequence continues at coordinate 450,392,676 of NC_057861.1, read as the reverse complement.
GACTTGAAAGGAGTTAATATAGACATGTAGCTTTTACCTAAGGAAGGGAGACTATATGATAAGGACTAGAGTCTGAAATGATAAAAAGTAGTACTTTTCATTCACTGAACATAAGTACTAGTAAAATTAATCTGACCCAAAGTTTAAGATGGAATTTGTCACATTTTCAAGATGAAAGTTCTTACAATTGATGGCTTTCTCACTTTGAAAACATTTGGAGGCTTGCTGCAACCCGTTTTGGAAAAAGGGAAGGGTTGATAATAAGGAGACCCGAGTCACTCCAGAAATGGTCTTCTACCATTTGATAGGACTACAGAAGTATAATAGTGTATGAGTAATGTGCTATGAGTCAGTAGACTTGGGTTCTAATATCAATTCAACTATGTGATCTTTGTTGTTGTTCAGTCATTTTTCAGTCATGTCTGAGTCTTTGTGATTCCATTTGAGGTTTTCTTGGCAATGATACTGGAGTGGTTTGCCATTACCTTCTCCATTTCATTTTATAGATGAAGAACTGAGGCAAACAGGGTTAAGTGACTTCCCCAGGATCACACAAGTACTAAGTGTCTGCAGCCAGATTTAAATTCAGGAAGATGTCTTCCTGACTCTCGGTCTGACAATCTCCATTGTACTACCTGGCTGCCCATACGATCTTTCCCACTTAACCCTTCTAAACCTTGATTGCTCACAGGACAAGCATGGCAGTTGAAGTAGATGATCTCCAAGGCTCCGTCCTGCTCTAAAATTCCTTAGAGACTTTTGGAATAATAATTTTTATTTATTACTTTAAAGGATATGCTTGTTCATTTATGCTAGCTTTCATTTTTATATACAATCTAAACAATCTTAACTGTCATGAAAAGGAACTATTTACTCATTAAATAAACATGCTGATTACTGGCAACTTATATTAAGAGAAAACAATTTTACAGCATTCAGTTGATTCATTCTTTCATATATTTCCCAAACAGAAAAGAATCACTTATAAGTACTAAGTATTAATAGCACCTTAAAAATAAAAGCGATCCTGCTACAGTGTAAGCATATTAATGATGAAAATAATTAGTTATGCAATTAGTCTTTGGCCAGATGAGACACATGTAGAAGACATGCGGGTCTAGGCATTTTAGATTAGGTAGCACCTGACTTACCTAGAGAGAGAAAAATAAGAAAAAAAACTTGTTAAGAGCTCTGCTGTTTTAATTAGAGATGTGGCATCTTGAAGTACTTACTATTTGCTTTTTTTCCTGCTTGTGAAAAACACCTACTCCTCACTACTTACCTGATCTAGTCATTGTCCCAAAATTGGGAGAGCAGGCAGTTGCTATCAAATCCTGTTATGTCTAAAAAATAAATCAATTCAAATAAATTCATGAAAAGGAAAGGCTAAAAGAAAAATGATGGGTCAGAGTCTACCAAGACATCATTTTATCTTGAGTCTATCAGGCTAATGGATAAAAAAAGAAATTCCTTTCCCCTTGACAATCAACAGTGGTCCTAACAGTTGTTTTGTTCAAGTTCTCTCAGTACCAAATGCAAAAATCTCCACACAATTAAAAGGCAAAGGTATGATAATTTAATATAGGATGCTTAATTTGGAGATCTGAATTACATTTTCTGAAGTCCAAATTGATTGCTGGTTGCCAGATCTCTTCAAAATATACCCTGAATATCCAAAAAAGATTGACTCAGATAAGGAAAAATCAGGGTTGAAACTTCATTTTCTGTATTATTCATAGAATTCTATATTTCTCCACTGATTTTCTACACTTCTGTGAAAAAGTCTACCTAACCATATTCTTCTTTAAGTAAAATCTATAGCTTCATAGTCTTTTTAAAGAACATGACAATGGTATATAAAATAACTCAGTGTGTCCAGCTGGATTTATTTTTTTCAGAGAAAACCAAAGATTTAATTCCTTCCCTTTTCTTGAGAGCTGCAAAGTATTGCACAATAGAAACCTTTTAATATCTAAAGAGAATTTTCAAAAGGCTCTGAAGACAGTTTTGCTCATACTCTCTTTGTCAGAAAAGGGAAAGCAATATACTCAGAGCAGGAAAAGTAAGAGTTGGAATTCCATCTATTCATCAAAGTGTGACAAAATTAGGGAACTATCCAAAGCTCAAGAAAAGAGATATGATAAGCTCAACATCATAACCGATGAACAGAAAAGCAATATCAACTCCTCCCCTACTCACCCCCCCCCCAAAAAAAAACCCTCCAAAATTTGCTTGAGCTTTTCTTGAATCTTGCCAAATACCCTATTTTAAAACATCATTTCCTCATGGTATCTTTTTTTTATATTGAGCATAAATTGCAGGAAGATTCAAATAGTACATCACTACATGTAGCTGGGAGTTTCAGTTTGGTTTACCAACAAATAAGAGAAGTCATAGCAGTTTCACAAAGAAATATGCATCCCAGGTACCGTGATAATATCTGTAAAAGTATATACTTTAAAGATGCTTTCTTCTAGGAAAAAGAAAACAAACATACAAGCATGATTCATTTCAAACAAAAAACCACATCATTTCCCCCAACATAATAACATTAGCCTTTCTATGGACTTTTAACTACAGCGGCTGCTTCTTGTTTTCCTTATGAATTAAGTGTAATATCTTGTGTCAAGATAGAATAATATGTTTAAACATAGGAGGGATTGTTGAGAACATCTAGTTAAACAGCATATTACAGGTGCTCTGTAAGTAATATCCTAGCCTCTCCCTCCATATAGAATAAGCTATTTTTCCCTAATAGTTGTTGAGATCTTCCTCAATCTTTGATTGGTTGAGGGAACTTAGAACTCAGACTGCTGATGTTCTTTTCTCATTGCCTTGGTATAAAGCAGCCAAGAGGAGACCCAGCTACACTCTGATGTTTGGCCACAGTATCATCTTGGATTACTTAGGCTCAATTCACTTGAAGTGTCCTCAGGGGATATCTTTGTTGAATGTCCTCCTGCCATGGTTAAGTAAATCTCATTTTGTTAACTTTGGAATGACCTGTGAGTGTCTCATTCTGCTCTAATATCAAACCTACACTACTGGGGCCTAGCTGAATCATATCCAGCCTAGAGCAGAAAGTAAGGAAAATGAGGCCCTGAGAAATTACATGACTTCACCAAGTCAACACAAATAGTAAGTGGTAGAATTGGGGTACATAAACAATCAATACTTCACCTTAGTTATGTTCAAAATGAACCGGCTTTTCTCTGACCAGCAAGATAAACGCTAAGGTTTTTTTAAGAGCAAGGGAGATTGCCTAAGGGGGCAGTGGGGGAGGGACAAGAAGGTCCCCCAGGTTAGTTGACTCGTGGCCAAATAAGGGGGAGGGGGAGCGGGTTAAAGAAATTCACTACGTTAATGAACTCCTGGTTGACTCGCCAAAAACTGTGGGGACCAATTTTTAATTGGGGAGTGCTAGCTGAGTGGCTCGCCACAATATTGGGGCAATGAAGGAAACCGGCAGCCTCCCTCAAAACAGAACAAGATTTATTTTAACAAGAATGAACTTAAAAAAAAACAACACAAACAGGATCAATAGGATCAAGGGAAAGGAAATAACATGGGGAAAGGAAAATTATAATACCTGAAAAAAATACCACCGCCCAGGAATCAGCTGAAAATACGCAGCAGCATGCCTATCGCTTTCCAGCTTCCACCTAGAATGCCCAATTCTCCTCCCCCAAACCTAGAAACACCCCACACAGCCCCAGCCAATGGGATGGCTGCTCTGACAGTCACATGACTGCCCTCACTAGGCTTCCAATCATTATAATTTTGCCAGGCCCATGTAGGCGTGGGCGAGTGGTGATGACATGAGGTGCCAGAGCCCTGGCAATGGCTACAACCAGTGGGTGGGGCACCGTGCGGTTTGCGGAGCCCCAAGCCAGTGCGTGCCAAGGCATAAAAACCTCAAATAACAACTAATTCTTTACAGTTAAAAGTAAAAAAAATCTCTAGCCTAGTCTACACCTATATAAAAAAGGCATGGGGAAAAAAGGTATGGGACATTTATTTATTTATTCAAAATTGCTTATTGAATGAATGTTGAATAGGAGCTATATGATTATTATACTTTTGTTACTTCAGTCACAGTAGAATAGTTATGTTAAGACTTTCAGAATTGAAAAGGATTTTACAGATTGCCCAGCCCAACCTTCTACCTTATGTAGGTACAGAATTCTAATCAGATTGTTATCCAGGTTCTTCTTAAATACCTCCAATGGCATTAAGCCTACTACTTCATCAGGCAATACATTACACTGTTGGATAACTCTAATAATTATAAAATCTTTTTTGTATATTGGACCAAAATATGTTTCCCAGTGATAGATGGGCAGATTGATAGAGATAATGGATAGATGAATGGATGGAAAAACAGCTAGATGACTAGATTTCTAGACCTAGAGTCAGGAAGACCTGAGTGTGTGTGACCCTGGACAAGTCATTTAACCCTGTTTGCCTCAATTTCCTCCTCTGTAAAATTAGCTGGAGAAGGAAACAGCAAACCACTCCAGTATCTTTGCCAATAAAACCCCAAATAGGGTTACAAAGAATTGGATGTGACTGAAATAACAGCAGAAAGATGGATGGATAGACAGACAGGCAGGCAGGCAGGCAGGCACACAGACAGACACAGATAGATAGATAGATAGATAGATAGATAGATAGATAGATAGATAGATAGATAGATAGATAGATGGATGGATGGATGGATGGATGGATGGATGGATGGATGGATGGATGGATGGATGGATGGATGGATGGATGGATGGATGGATGGATGGATGGATAGATAGATAGATAGATAGATAGATAGATAGATAGATAGATAGAAAGAAAGAACATTTCTGAAGTATTTACTATGTTTCTTCTTCTGTGGAATCCTTTGGTAATACAAATACAAACAAAAATAAAGCCAGCCCCTGACTCCAGGAGTTTACAATATAATGGAAACAAGCTGGAGAAATCTGCCTGGGAGTCCTGGACTGAGCCTAGTATCATGGATGCCCCTTCAAATAGAGGTTCCAAGGAGGAACTCACTCATCTCCCCAGTCAGAGAAGGAGGCTTTCAAGACAGAGGCATTGACAATGAGGAGATGATTTTTCTGGAGATTCATGGGCAGGGCCCTGTTTGAAATGAACTCTAGACATTCATGCTACTTCCTCACTCTCTCATGATAAAGACTGTTCCTAAAAGCTTCATGGAAACCATCCAACTGGGGCAATGAAGAGAGCACCAGATTTTGGAGTTTGGGATCTGAGGTTGAGTTCTACTCCTGCCACACATGCTAGATCTCTGACCTCGAACCTATTACCTCACCTATCTAGCTAGACCTCTGTTTTCCTCTGTCTTTGTAAAATGAGAGGTTATAATAAGATGGCTTCTAAAGTCAACTCTAAATCTTTTTGCTTAGGTACTTGCTTTCAACCTGGCGTAGGCCAAGAAATCCCACTATCGCCACTGATGGTACTATCTGTGAGTTTATGCAACTGATGCAAAACTAAACAAGTTTTTTTAAGTTTTGAGATACTTTTTTAACACCATAGACATTATACATTTATTTAAATATGTACTTCAAAAAAGTTAGAACTCTAGCAATTGCATATACTTTGAGAAAAAGTCTTTAAAATAGGTATCTTTGGACATTTTCTGGTCATATGAAGAGATGAAACCTTGTGGGCATGGTTCTCCTTATTCATTAGCTCCTGATTCATCGAATGGAAAGTCTGCATCCCTCCTGGTTGACATACTTCTTAAATTCTAATGCAGAAGGATTTATATGCACTCCCCATTGTTTCACTCACTTAGAAAACAGATTGAAAGAACAATGATGCTGGATTTCAGATGTCTGGAGGAAATATTGCATGCATGACATCTGTTTCCCCTGAGGATTTGACACACATTTGCTTTAATGTTACTGGTGTGTTCCTCATTACTTTAGAAGCTATATGCTGAAAATAAGAACTCGTTCTGGTTTTCAAGAAAACATAAATTCCAAAGTCCTTTTTCTAAGAGAATAGTAGCCATTTTAAGGGTCAAATTTTAGAAAAGGAGAAACATGCAAATGACAATGTTTCTAAGTGGCCAACATTTTATCACCCTAGCACAAGTTGAGAACAAGTCAGCCTTGCAGAGTTCACTTGCTGTTGGAGAGCTATCCACAACCAACAAAGAAAACACCTCTGGAAAACAACATCTGAAAGAAATCAGAGCAATAAGTGTCTCTGAATGGCCAAATCACCCCCTTTAAAATGTTTGAGGTGTTTATCCTCTGGAAAATTATCTTTTTGGTCTGCAGGAACAGTGGCTTGCTCCTCATCTTTGGTCAGAGCCCTGGAACGCAGCCACAAGCTGACACATCTTGTTCCAGGCAGGAGACAAAAGGCCAGGGCTGGGCTCTGCGCTGCACACAGCTGGGCCCTGACATCAGCCCCATCTTGTCCTCTCACTTCATTAAGAAACAGAAAATACTCCATGCTTCACATTCAGGATCTGCTGGAAGTATAAGGAAATAAACTGTTCTCTGTGGGTTTTCCCAATTAAATGCCCAGTAGAAGGCATTCAGGAGTCATTTGCAGAATAGGATGGCAATGGTTTGAGTGGCAACTCAGTTAAAGCTTCCCATGTGGGTACATGTGTAAAGAGCATCTTCCCACCCACCCCCCTTATTAGCTCTTTGCCTGAGATGACTCCATCTGAAGATAATGTAATGTTCTGGGGGATGAACTTCAGAGCACCCCCAAGTCATTGAATAGTAGATTTTGAGCTAGAAGGGATCTTAGAAGTCATCTAAGTCAACCTCTTCATTTAACACATGAGAAATTGAGGCTCAGAAAAGTAAAATGAATTGCCTGTGGTCATCAAGGTATGATGTGGCAGAGGTGGGATTTGAACCTACATCCTCCAAATCCATCTTGCTTTCCAAATCAGCTCCCATACCTAACAATGAGCAAGAGCTTCTGTAACCATTCCAAATCAGTGCCATTAACCATCTCACATAAGCCAAAAGGAAATGAAGCAGCAATTGATAGCAACATTTCTCTTTTCTCTTATCTTTGTTGTTGTTGGGCTAAGACTTGTGTCCAATTTATCCTGGCCCATTTGAAAAAAAAATACAATGCTCCTCTGAATGAATTTAAGTGCATAAGTGAATGTATTTACTAAATAGCATTCAACCACTTAACTAAAAACATTTCAGAACTTAATTTAGACAAGTATAATTTCTTTTGCATTTATTAAAACTGTCTTCCCTATCAAAATGAAGACCAAGTGTGGGGGATGGTATGGAGAGAGCCAAGGGGCAGTGTGGAAGGCCCTGCTAAAATGATTAAATGAAATGAGACTTTAACAACATTACTGCCAAAGAGTATAAATGATATTTCCAATCTGAATCCAAGACTCAGTCCCTATTTGTTGGTGTTGAGCTCTGCACATAAACCCTGAGCAATTTTTCTGAAGGAGTTGAGATGTGAGTACTTAACAGCTGAAATACTGACAGGCTTGGAAACTGAAATCCTCTGTTTATCCAAAGACTAGGTATAGTGCAGACAGCCACAATATGAGCTTAGAGTACCTACATCAGCTTGCCAATGACAATCTTTAGGGCTGCACAGTAATTCAATGCCCACATTAGTTAGACATGCAAACAGAGAGAGTGAGATTGCTGACAGAGTCAAATTGACTGAGCAAAGAAGATTACTGGGAGTGAAACTTCTTTACAAAAAACTAAATTTGGAAGAGTTTTGCATTGTTTCTGCCTCTATTTTCCATATTTTTAAAAGTTTAATTTATGGACACTACCAAAGCACTATTTCTATCAGCTTACAGAAGATTTGAGTTTTTAATTTGTTTTAAAATTAAATGCCAAAGTGAGTCTCTATATAATTGTTTCAAGTTGGATACAAAAACCAACAGATTGAAGTTACCTGAAGAGGTCAGTGGATAACATTGCCACTGAGGCTGTAAGATACTAAAATGGCTCCTCTATAAATAATAGGAATTCACAAGCATGAGAAATCATACAATAGTTTGTCAGTTTTGAGTTTTTGAACAAGAAAAAAGATGTCAGGATTCTAGGAAGTTAATTTATCATCTAACAAACTCAGGCTCATAAGCCTTATGAGATAACTACATTTCAAACCCAGGTCTTAACAGAAAAATAAATATTTTATTTGCACAATCATCTAATCCATGCAGGTCATAATTCATGCTAAGCCTGTTTCTTCAATGCCTAAGATGATCATCCATGGCTGTAAATTTGGTACCATTCATTAGTCAAGAGCTTCTTAAACCGGACTATTCCTTGGCTTTGTAGATAGATTTCAGGGGATCCGTGCACTTGGATGGGGAAATACATATACATACATATATGCACATGTGCATGAAGAAATGCATATATATGTGTGTGTGTGTGTGTGTGTGTGTGTGTGTGTGTGCATGCAGGCATATGTGTGTGTATATATATGATGAACCCCTAATTGAAATTTGGCATTTCCCCTACCATTATGAATACAGACAATAAGCAATATTAGACTGCCAGACTGAAGAAATCCATTACACACAAAAAAAGGTTAAGAACTCCCACACTAGGCACTGCATTAACTCTTTCAAGTCACTAGAGTACAATTTATATTGTGTTGCTGCTGAGCTAATGCAGCTTCTAAAGGTGGCCAACTTATATATAGACTGTTGCTTAGGTACTAGTAATTAGAAGAATCTGTCTCACCTTGTGTTTTGGCTATTTTGAAATCATAGACTAAGCAAGCTTAAAGGAACTCTATGAAATCTCATTTCATTCACCCATTAATTCTCTTATTCATTTGACAAATAGTTGAATGTCTAGTGTGCAAAGTGATGTGCTCACACTGATGGGAGGTACATGTATAAGTCTCATGGACACTTAGAAATGTCCAATTATGTTAGAAAGAGAGATACAGTCTCCCCACATTACCTAACATAAGACATGATCCCATCTAATATGTTATGCCAATTGCACTACTTTGTAGACCAGTGGAAAATACTACTAAAAATAGCCATGCAGTTTCTGGGCAAAAGCAGAAATAATTGACATTTCCTAGAAAATGATCCCACCTGGCTTTGCCGGAAGAGCAGCAGGAACATTTCAGTGACAGGAATATCTGGTACGAAGCTTTGTCTTCAATGTTATTCTACTTTTCTTGAAACCCCCAAACAAGGTTCAGAGGGAATCTTTAAATATACTCCACTTGAAGCCATATTCTGCCATTTAATTCACTTCTCAAGCTCCAAATGAACAGACTTTCTATGGTCCTAGCAGTTTTCTATCACAGCATAGTACACTTATGCCGCCATGGCCACTCACTGATCATTCAGCTAATATGATGCAAAGAGTTGTCAAAGGAGAATCGTCTAACTATATCAGTCAAAATAAACACTAATGTGGAAAGAATCATATTTCTTGAAGACATTTCATTGCTTATTAGCATAAAAACACTACTTCTGTCTTTCAGGTTCATCTATAACATTGTTGGTGGTTGTGAGAGCATTAGATGTGCTACACATGCAAACGACTTTGGCAGAATGTAAATTCTAAATGCATATTTGCAAACTTTAAGTGCTTGCTTTGCCCTGACATACACCCTGCATAACTCACAGGGACTTGCATAATCAAAAAATAGGAGGAAAAATACTACTCAGCTTTTCCATTAACTTGTAGGAAGCTGGTATTCAGCCACCTTGATGTTTGTCTTACTCTCACTTTCTTGTGCCTTGCAAAAAGGTATGAATGAGACAGTGCTTCTGGAGGGAAGTGAGGTACTGGTCAAAAAAGGCAGGTTATTGAGAAGGATTTTCCTTCTAAGCCTACATTAGAATAAGAAATCTTTATAAGGCATATTCAAGAATGCTTGGCCTCAGATGAGTCATCTGTGGTTACTGGAGGAGCTAGCCAAATAGTAACAACATCAAATCTGGCCATATGCAACAAGTGCTTTATACAGTCCTCCCTTCCCAGTGTCCCACCTCAATAGGTTTGAGGCTGAAACTAGTTATGCTTTCTATTAAGTAGTAGGCATAGCTATATGCAATTTAAGAATCCCACCAATAAGTTTCTCCTCTTTGCCTAGTACTATACTTAAGGAACAGATGATTAAAGAAAAGAAATTATTTGTTTGAAATCAGGAAATGTATTGTTCCCCATAAATAAAATTTCCAGGAACCTAATGAATCTTTAGTTTAAGTTATTCTAAAATAATAATGACTATATTCTGCAAGAGGGCCAGAGGCAATCCCCTGTGTAGAAAATGCATAAGTTTTGGGGAATCCTTACTTTTACTTTTTTTCCTGGTTCTGAACTATGTCCTAATCAAGGTAATCATATATTCTTTATAGTGTAGTAATATTAAGTTTTAGAGAATGTTTCAATTTTTGTTTTTATTATATGCTTCATGCATAACAATTGGACAATAATTATAAGATCTCTAAAAGATTCTGAATTTCCTTAGACATGTTTTTGAGAACTCTCATTGTTTTATTTTATTATTGGCAAAGCTATTTAAAGTTGTATTAAGCTGGGGCAGCTAGATGGTGCAGTGGATAGAGCACCAGCCCTGGAGTCAGGAGTACCTGAGTTCAAATCCAGCCTCAGAAACTTAACACTTACTAGCTGTGTGACCCTGGGCAAGTCACTTAACCCCAATTGCCTCACTTTAAAAAAAAAGTTGCATTAAGCTCAATTTTGTAGGATAATTTCCCAGCAGATTACCAGTATCAGAAACACCTGAGGGACTTTACAATCACACCCAAAACTCTACAGCTGAGACTTGTTAGTGGATCATCAGAATCCACACCTGAAAGACTTCCTTTCTACAACTACACCCAGAGGACATCCCAAGAATCATCTGAGAAAAGACTTCCAAGGACTTAAATGGACATTTTCCTGTTTTCCTTTTCCCCATTGTATACACTGTTTATAATGTCCTCTTACTAAAGGGGAGTGCCCCCTTTAGTTTTTCTCTGCTTATAATGTCCACCTGTTACAGGGGAGTGCCCCCTTTTAGCCTTTGTTAATGGTCCTTAATTTCTTTTCTCTCTTTTCATGCCCTTTACTTTGTTAGTCATGAGTATCTGTAATGTTATTGCTTCATTAACGAATTTCTTAACAAAGCACAGAGGGGAATGTGATAAAATATTGGGATTTGCTAGATGCCCAGGGGACCCCGCCTGAAGATTTATTTGGAATTGATTGAATTGGGTGAGACTGAGAATCTGACTGAGAACCTACTTAAGGTTGATTAAATCAAGACCACACTTGGCTGGCCCTGAATGGGGTGTTGTTCTCAGAGGCTGTTGACTACATCAATAGGAGACCACCCTCAACCAATCAGCTTGAAGGCCCTCCTTTCTTCAGAGAAAGAAAGGAAGTAGGAAGGTGAGGCTGGGTCCCTTAATGACCTTTTTCATGTTGGGACTTCGGCTTGGTGGCAGAGAGAGAGAAAGAGGAAAGTAGATCGTCTTTTCTTGCATTTTGATACTGCATGTATTTTCTTTACTCCTTTATAAATTCTTAAAAGCCTAAACTCTTGATGAATTTATCAGTAAATCTTAGTTTCCTCCCAAAACTGGGGTGGGGAGGGGCAGGTAAGGACACACATTAGATTTTAAACATCACAATAGCTTGGGTTTTCCTACATACAAAATACATTACCTGTTGTCAATGTATCTTTGAGTTCAATAAAGAGGCAAAACTTAAACCATGAAACAGAAAATTGTCTGCAGCACCACAAAAATGTATGCCAAAACGTATGGCACAAGCAGCAAATACTATGAGACTTGGGACACTGCACACATTATAAAAGTTAATAAATATTATTAACTGTATATTAATTGATGGATAGTTTGTTGCGTTTATTCTCGTTCTTAATGTTTGAGATTATATGTCTTCTTTCCAGGAGGGTACTAACAATAGACTTTCCAGAATGTGGAAGATCAAAGAATCTGGTAGCCTACCACCTAATATACACACAAGTACACAGAGATGTAATATATATGTGTACATATACACACATTCATATACATACATATATGTGTATTGTGTACATCCCCATATATGTATACATATATTATATACATCATCATGTAGAGGCTATATGAAGATACCATGGATGCCATGAAAGACAGATAAACAAACAAAAACAAAACAAATCAGAACAAGTCTCTAAGACTTGAACTAAAAAAATTTTCCACTGAATTTCACTACATTGTTCATCAATTAATATTCCAGAGAAGAAGAAGAAGCTAGTGGGGACAATTGTTATCACACAAGCAGGAGGACTGGATAGAAGCATCCACTGGAAGCCCCAACCTATATGAGAGCCTCAGAGAGAACAAAGAAAGATTATGTAAATACAAAGATCATGTAAATACAAAGCTTTTGATTTGTTTCTAGGGATAATAGTAAGTGAGGGGATGGAATGAAAACATTTCTTTCTAATTTAGTTATCCTTAAGTCACTCAGTCACCCCAAGTTTGAGGTAATCTGTGGCAATCTATACTTCTAAACTTAGTTCACAAGTCCCCACCGCTGTCTTTGCCTTGTTTCTAGTCAGCCAGAGGACACATGTAGCTCAAAGAATAGATATTTCATGAAATGAAAGAATAAAAATAGCCAATAAACATTACACACACCCCTTTCCCCTCGACTTGGTGTGCAATCTCTCACAAATATACAATATGTCATTGGGAAGACTGTATGCCTATGATATTCAACAGTAGAGAGGCACACACATAGTGTGGTGGCCAAGGCACTTGGCAGGAGGGGCAATTCATAGGCACCAAAATCTCCATTTCTGGTTCTATTGAAATCACAGGGGCTTATATTTTTTTTTGTTTGTTTTTCTGAGAAGAGCCAGAACAGAAACCCTGGATTCAGCAAGAATAACTTTAATTCTGCTCCTTGGAATCTAGTATCCTCAGCCTCCTATCTGCTAAGCAACATGTCCTGACCTCAGATACCAGTTCCTTTCTTCTCTTATAATAAACAGTAATAGATACTGTGGCTGGGTTCTGTAACTGGCTCACTTTCTTTGCTTTTAATCCCTATTTCAATGAGGGGTAAACTAAAAGACATCAAGTGAAACCTATTGTCTTTGCCAGTCCTCAGGACTTCCTTTCCTTTTTCACATGAAAATGGACTTTTCAAGGTTTCACACCTTAATCTGAAAATAGGATACTCAAGGTCCAGAAAAGGACAAAATCCTCAGTCAGAAAAAGTGTTACAAGTTAATGTCACTGAAATTACAAAAATAGGTGCAGTAGGGAATAAGAAAACAGAGAAGATGCAGAAGTGCACTTTTATCTGAGTTAGAAAAAGGAATACTAAAAGAAACAAAAAGCAAGAGGGGGAAAAAAGGCAAACTACAGAGCCATGGAAGTGGGAAGAGTACAATGCAGGAAAAAGAAAGGAGCCAGTGGGACAGGTTAAGAGCTTATTTCTAGAAATTACTCAATATAACAACAAAACTCACAAATAACACTTTTTTTTTTTTTTTTGCAGAGCAATGGGGTTTAAGTGACTTGCCCAGGGTCACACAGCTAGCAAGTGTCAAGTGTCTGAGCTCGGATTTGAACTCAGGTAATCCTGAATCCGAGGCCGGTGCTTTATCCACTGCGCCACCTAGCTGCCCCCACAAATAACACTTTTAAAACTAAACATATAATCTTCTATGTTTGAAGTTTAGGATTATCATTGACACTTCCGATTCCTCTTATAGCCAATTGGTTACCAAGCCCCATTGATTCTGACTCCATAATTTGTTTATCATGTCTCTTTCTCTCTATTTCCATGGCTCCTACCCTAGTACAGGCCCTTATTGCCATTGAAATAACTTCTTAAGATGTCTTCCACTTTTATCCTCTCCCTGGCTGCAGCCCATCTTTCATATTAACACTAGCTTAATCTTACTTATTTAATGATCATATTTTTCTGCTTAAAAAGATCTTCCATGCACCTAACTACCACCCAAGTGAAGGTCAAACTATCGAGCCCATCATTCAAGATATTCTCAAAATGTGGGCCCCTCTACTTTTTCAGGCTTATGTTATAGAGTTCTACTGAAATTACCCATTTTCAACTAAATTGGATAACTCTACATGCCTATATAACACACCTTATGGCTTCCCATTTCTATGCTCACATTATTCGGTCTGTGGCCTCCTCCCTTTTCATTCCTTGCATCTGTCTGTTGAATTCCTATCTCCTCTCTGAAGTCCAATTCAAATATTACCTCCTCTGAAAATCTTTCCCTAATTATCAGTCAATAATGACCTTCTTCTGATACTTCCTAGAACATTTTACTTGCATTTCTCTTTTCACTCTTCCCATCCCTATGTTCTTTGCTAACATAAACATTTTCCTCTACAGAGGTTTGTGCCCCATATTTTAATTTAGAAAGGCCAAGGTCATCTACTGAAATCCAGACCATTTCCAGTCATCTTGACTTTTGTCTTGCTACTAGACTTTGATGACCCCAGCTGACAACTTTGCACAGCTCTGCCTCACTTAAATCCAAATCACATACAAGTCATCATCATTGTTATCATAGTCATTGGGGCAGGTATGTAGCACAGAGGATAGAGTACTGGCCCTTGACTTAAGACATTACCCTCATGATATCATTGATCACCACTTTCAAGAACAAAGGATCAACAGCAACAACAACACTAAGGTCAGGACTTATTATATCTAAACTTCATATATCCCTTCTAACCTAGCACAGAGCTTTGTATAAATTTGCCCAAGTTATCAGCATAATGTAAAGCAGTACAGTATAATCTTCATTGTCCCTAGTTCAGTGTCTTCAAATTGAATAGCAATGAAACCTTTTTTGTAAAAGTAAATAGTAATTGTTGCAGGAAAAAAATGACATAGCTATAGTACTGAGGCAATTGTCTGAACATAAGATTAGGTAGTCATTTCCAAATTGGCAATTAAAGGGGATCAATTTGTTTGGCCTCTGAAGTTGAGATCCTGATGCAAATATAGAGATCACACCCATATGACAAACCAAAGTTATCAATAATCATATGAAGAAATGCTGTAGATCAGTAATGATCAGAGAAATGAAAATTAAAACAACTCTGAGATATCACCTTACGCCTATTAGAATGGCAAATATGACAAGAATGGAAAATATTGGTTTTTGGAGGGATTGTGGAAAAACTGGGATGCTAATCCACCATTGGTGGAGTTGGGACAATGCCCAAAGGGCTATAAAAATGTGCATACCCGTTGATTGAGCAATACCACTACCGGGTTTATATTCCAAAGATATCCCCCAAAAGAGAAAAAAACCTATTTGTATAAAAATATTTATAGCATCTCTTTTTGTGATGGCTAAAAATTGGAAATCAAAGATATGCCCATCAATTGGGGAATGGCTAAACAAACTGTGGTATATGATGGTAATGTAATGTTGCTGTTCAGTAAGAAATGACAGACAGGATGGCTTCAAAAAAGCTTGGAAAGACATGTATTGGGAAGTGAGCAAAACCAAGAGAACACTGTACACAGAAACAGCAATATTGTTTGATGAAGAACTGTGAATGACTTGACTATTCTCAGTAATACAAGGATCCAAAACAATCCCAAAAGAATACTGATGAAACATACTATCCACCTCCACAAAAGGAACTAATATTGATGGAACAGATTGAAGCATGCTATTTTTCACTTTCTTCCATTAAGTGACAAATATGGTGATGTTTTGCATGATCATATATGTATAACACATATCGAATTGGTTGCCACCTTGGGAAGGAGGAAAGGGACAGAGGCAAGGAGGGATAGAGATTGGAACAGAAAAATTTAAATAAAAATGTTTAACCTGAAAAAAAGAAATATTCACAAATCAGCCATATATGAGAGATTAAAGGGTTATTTTCCCATGAGAATATAAATATGGACAAACTGGTTTAATCAATACCCACAGCTCCTAGGCAAGTACGTATTCTCTCTAGAGATAATGATAGATAAAATGGTGTTCTATTCCTCCCTACCTCTGACCCACACCCCTTTCAAGAAAGCCTCATTCAGTGAAAGCACTTGATCCAGATTGTTCAACAAGGAGAGGTAGTCAATGGATTTCCTCTCTTTCTTCATGCCCAGTCTTCCAGCTATTACATCTGTCTACATCAGGAAAGGTATTACCTACCCATTCCCCAAGCAGATAGGTAACTGGGTTAGAGAAAGAAGCAGAAAGAAAAAACAAAAAGCTATAAACTTCAAGGAATGGAAGAGGAAAGGGATGAATAATAGGGTTCATGGTTGTGGACGTCCTGTCTCTGCTAAGCCAAACATAGGAGCAGAGAATTAGAAGAGAGGACAAGTGACTAGAATGTTCCTACATTCTTAACAAACACTAATTAAATGTTTTGGCTAGTGAGAGGGGGAAAAATACACCTTCAAATCCAGAGGCCACAATGTATTTATTCTCCAAGAGAGTATTAATAGTTTTTAGTTGAACATTGGTGGTGACTGTCATTTGAACATGCCCCTGGGAAGGAGATGCAACTTTTTTTCCCATTTCAAATATCTCTCTTAAATTACATGGATACAAGAGAGGGGGTCCTGAAAAGAGAAGGAATAAGAAGACAAATTTACCAAAGGAAAAAAAAACTGGAAGAACCTTCCCATCAGGAACAGCAGCTTCTTGGTCTAAGTAAAATATTATACTGCTGAAACCTTCAGGGATCTAGAATGTTTCATTAAAAATGCACCATTTAGTCCACTATTTTATGTGGACCACCCTGTTCTTTTATCCTTCTCTGACTCCTTTATTTTATTGAAGCAGAAACCTTTTCTCTTAAAACAAAAGACTTTTAAGAGAAAAAAGCTAGTTCTTTAAAATTTTATCTAACTGTACAAGTTCCATTTCAAATTACATACAATTTCATTTCCTTAATGTCACCCAATATGGGATGTGAATAGTTTTACATAAGAGATTTACAGTCATTATTAGTAGCACTTTAATAGTCACTTGATGCCACTTTTTGTTGCAGTCAGTTTTAAAGAAGGGAAATCAAAGACTTCAGACAGATGTACTCTCCAGCACAGAAACCAGTATTTTACATTCCTTTTTGAATTATTCCTATACAACCATGCAAAAAGTTATTCAGATTTGGAATCTGTGGTAATCTAAAAACTTGATATAAATTCAAATCCAAACACCCTCAGAGAAACATTTTTATTTTTAATTAGTTCAGCAACATTTTCATTGTCTTTTGAAATGTCTTAATCTTTTACTCAGTTGTCTATAGAACTGGTTATGACTAAGATATTTTAAAGTCATTTACATCCCTTAAATAAGGGTCTTTTCACCAGCAAATTTAGTAATTACTCATGAAAAAAAATAATGATAGTTGAATTTTTAAAATAAGTTTTAATATAACTCATTTACTGACAAAGTCAGTGAATTTAAAAGCAGAGGGGGGAAATGGTTTCCTCCATATATTCGCATTTAGACATGTCCCTGTTGAACCAGATATTCTTTAGAATCATTTTCATTATACAGTCTTGGTTCCTTTTGGCTTTTTATACATACAACCTTCATTGTATTTCTACATTGACAGTAGTACATGCCAGCAAAATCACATCAATGTACCTGTATCATTGCAAAATCCATGGATGAAGTGACATTTTTTCCAAGAGCTATACCTGGTATGAACCATGAAATTGAATTAAATTTAGAAAGAAAAAGATAGATTTTAAATCTTTAAAAAGTTAAAGAGAGCCTAAAATGATTGTCATTCCTAACCTACAATTCTCTCTAATGCTCTAAAAGCCAGACACTCTTTATCTTAAAATCATGAGGGGAAATGAGGTCTTCTAATCCCCCTTTATGCAGCATGAAAAATTGGTCTTAAATTTAGAGTTACAAGAAAAAATATAATAGGACTAATAGTAACATGAAGTGTTCTGCCGTTCACTGTTAATGGGACATTTACAAATGTAAGCAGAAATGTGCTATTTATATTATTGCATGAGAAGACCATTCATTGCCATTAGTGATGTGTCATGATGCATTTATTGCAACATGAATTTTAAAAGCAAACATCCAAAATTTTTTAAAATTACATTGGAAAATTTATGTATTATTGAGGTAAAAAAACTCTAAAATTTCTAAACTAGAAAATGTCTAAACTAAACCACCAACATATGTTAAAATTATATGGTGAATGTGAGGCTGAGATTATCTATATATCTATTTGCCTGAAAGAATAGTAGGTTGAAGAGGAAGTATTTAAATATGTGGGCAAATGTATTAGTATATGATGTATCCAAAACAAAAAATGGAGAAAATATTTTGAACAACCGTTTTCATGTTGTACACAATAATACCCCAACCTGCCAATACTATTTACAAATAATTTAATAAGATAGTTAACATTGTTATTATGAAACGTCATATTATATCATTCTTTGCTTCAGTCAATGTCAATAAATGCCTAGTCTATATGAAATACATTCTTTGAAATGATATTAAAGAATCAAACTTTTCATAGTATTTGGATTTGTACACATTATAATATGCCCAAATTGTGACCTTTGGCCTCACTTGATAACCTATTAATTTCACTCTGTTCCATTGTCATAGACTACTCCTTTAACCCTGCCATTGAATAGGGTAAGGACCAGAAGAGAAAAGTGAGGAAAAGTGAATGTATTTATACAAATTCATCCTATCCCTGCTACCAGATTTAATAAATCTTCAAAGTCCATGCCTAATTTATAAGACAATAGCATCATTTTCATATGTATATAGGATTTATCCATATATGAAGGCAGCTAAATGGTGCAGTGGATAGAGTATGGAGAGCCTGCAGTCAGGAAGACTGAAGTTGATATGTACTAGCTGTGTGACTCTGGACAAGTTATTTAACCTATTTGCCTCAGTTTCCTCAACTATGAAATGGGGATAATAATAGCACCTATCCTATTCCTTTTTCCTTTTCTTATTTCTTTCTTTTTTTTTCTTCCCAGGAATTCTGAGCTTGCATTAAATGTATGATTTTTAGGAACAAAAATATTTCCTAAAAGAAGGAATTTGCTCCAAATCACTAATAATAATAGAAATGCATATTAAAATACACTGATACTTTAGCTCACATCCAGCAAACTGGCAAAGATGAAAATGATTGGTAATAGTCAAAATTGCTGAGTGTGTGAAATATATGCATACCAATGCATTGTAAATGGAGCTGTAAAGTGGTACAACCATTGGAGTTATAAAAAATACCCTTTGACACAGAGGTCCCATTGCTAAACACACATACCAAGGCAGCAAAGACAAAAAGAAAGGGAATAAATACAAGATAAATATTCATAGTGGCACTTGTAGTAACAAAGACCTTGAAAATTGAATGAGAAATTACTAAGGAAATTGTGGCACGTGAATATAATGGAATATTATATCATATTATATCATAAGAAAAGATGAATATGAAGAACAAAGAGTAACATACAAGACTGTGAACTCCTGGAGATTTGGGACAGCTTTTTTTTTTCTTTGTACACCCAGAACTGAACTCAGTACCTGGCACATAGTAGGTGCTTAATAGATGCTTTTGACTTATTGACTTATAGGTACTGATTTAAAATGAAGAACCAGAACAATAAAATAACTATACACAATGGTTACAATAAAATGGAAACAACAAAAATACCAACCTGAATTCATGTGCATTTATATTATTCAAACTTGACCTTGAAAAAAGAAATGAGACAAGGCATCTTTCATTCAACATAGGAGAGATTAGGGACTCTTTTCGATCAATAAGCATTGATTAAGTGCCTACTATGCACCATGCACTATGATGAACACTGTACGAGTGAAGATAGAACATTACACATAACTGTCAGATTCAATTAATATATTGTATTATTTTGCTAGACTGATTTTTTAAAAGTCTTTGTTGGAGGAAAATGTTTCACTGGGTAAGGGAGGACAAATATACAGAAATTAAGATGAGGAGGAAAATGAAAGATGTCAATTTTTTATAACAAAAAATGGTCTCTTTAATACATTGTCTCTTGTGGATAAAAATGATTGATCCTTTAAAACATTATATTTTCATGGGAAGGAAAGCAATATGGTGGATGACTTCCATTCCACACCTTCATTTGCATTCATCTATGTTCTGCTCACTAGTCTGAGATTTTTTACCTGTGTGTGTTTTTCTTCTGGTAATAGTAATAAATTTAATCTGGTGTATATACATGCTTTACTTGGCTTTCAGTATTACCAGCGTATACATGCACAAGATATTTAGGGATAGATATTTTATCTTTGACCAAGAAATAAAGAAAATACTGTAATACCTAAATGATCATAGAATCATTAAACAAAGGGTTCTGCAAGGGATTAAAAAAGATATCAAATATGACTGCAACTGTTGTTAATTATCTGAATTCTATTATGTTTCTTTAAAAAGAAAGTAACATTCATTAATTAGTATATCATCATGTCTAAATTTCAAGAGGCAAAAAAATTCTTTGAGGAGTACCTAATAGAGGATTTCATGATCATGATTATTCCCCCCCAAAATTGAGGTTCTCTCTCTCTCTCCCCCTTCTCCACATATGTATATACATACATGTTTGTGTGTATGTAATTATAAATATGTATGTATATCTACATATCTGTTTATATGTATTCATGTGCACACCAAGATCTACATAGGTGTATTACTAGTGCCTATATGAATGTACATGCATGCACATGTATAACTGTCCAAAAGTTTTAGCATAGTTTTAAACTTTTAAAGATATACACATAAACATATATGTAAGTAAAACCTCTATTTTCCATTTTAACCTTCAAAATGTTTCAAGTAGTTAACTAAAATATTACATAAGTATATTTAAATTTCCCAATAATATTCAAAAGCTAAAATATGACTGTGGCTGCCTATTGTGAGATCTGTAGCATACACCTTCTGAATTTCAATTTCCAAATAAATTTTGATATTTCTTTGAAATGAGTACAAAGTGCAGTTAACCTAAAATCTTGTGGATTACAAGAAAAGAAATGCTTCATGCAAAAATGATTTAGCAGGCAATTTTTTTAATGGTAAGACTTTGGATACCTATAATTTCTATTGAGAGCTTAAGGAAGTAAGGTAATGAAACCACTATGAGCTAATTCATTTAAAATTTATGTGAATTTTTTAAACTTTTATTCTTCAAAGTTAAGGATTATTTATGCTCATTTCTATTAGTGTCTCAGTAAAATGCCACGTTCTTTGGTTGTGTTTTATATTAACAAAGTGCCCAAAGGTGGATACATTTTATATTTTCATAAAAGTTATTTTATAACAAGGGATAAAGGTAGGTGAAGTGACCCAAAAAAAAAATCAACTCCTTTTTTCCTACTTCTTGATGGTAATAAATGGAAAGAGAATTCTTAAGGAAGGAGAAAATGCCTTCTTGGTTGGTTAGTAACTTTGGAGTCAGCTCTGGTCTGTTCTGTGGTTAAGCTGTTGATGGACTGTCTGGGCTTAGTCTGGCCACCCATCTAGTTTTTAATCCATGTACCCAGTTTCGTGGGTGTCTTCCTGCTCTTATGTTTTTAAAATTATGTTTAATTTTTACTGATCTCCTGTTATGGTGACCTTGGAAGTCAGAACATTAACCCACCTTGCATGGGCTGCATATGATCTTCTACAAGTAAACTAAGTATTGGGCAAAAGGAGAAAGTTCAACACTTTGTAGGTAGTTCAGTAAGTTAGGAACAGGGAATGATTGTAAGTGTCAGAGATTTTTCTCCAGTTACTATCTTTAGTTTCATTATGTATTGGAAAATAAGATAGGGAGGACCTCTCATTTAACTGTCCCACATGAAAAGAACATAGTCTCAGATTTCATAAAATGTAGAACATGGTACTGATAAGAAAGTAGGAAAAAGTATACTCACTTAATAGAATCAGAAATTAATATGTTTAGAAGAGTTCATTTTATCCATATCTATAAATCTTCACATTGTTTTTGAAGTAATTATATTATGGTAATAGTAGGTATTTTCAAATATCATGGTGATAAATTGTGCAACAATATATTGGTTGTAAAATTGCAATAGTGAATATAAAAAGATACTGGAGACAGTGTCTGTAGGTGTGGAGGTATTCTTCTTTGTCCCCTTACTCAAATCCCTTGAGAACTAGCAGCTCTGAAACCATGATGGACTGGGGTCAAGCTATGATTGACAGCCTTCCTACCCTAAGAAAAAGAAAGTGTAGAAGTCATAGCTTGATAAGGATTCCTGAGAGCATGGAACTGAAGGACAAGATATCATCTGATAGGAAGGAGGGGGGGTCTGGAGACCACAGCCAACAGCTCCATTGGCTCTTGCTCCAAATATGAGAGCATACAGAGGCTCAGGGTGAGAAGTAGAGCTTCCAGAGTGAAGGATAAGAGTAATAAATGGAAGATAGTGAAGAGATGCCACCATTACTATAAACAGGGTAGCATGAAGAGATGAACTGGCCTGGTAATAAAAAGGAGCAAAATCTGGGTCACCAAGACAAGGACTGAGGACAACCTCATGCAGAAAGAAACCAAAGGGAGCAAGGACAAAGTGCCTAGAACCTGTCATGCTTCCCAGAATAGAATTAGTGATTCTTCATTTTCCCTTTCCCTTGCTTACTTTCAACCCTTGTTTTCTGAAAAGATGAGTTGGTTCTGTAGTCTTGAGTTCTTAAAAGTTTGTTTTACTTTTGTTTCACAAACTTTTTTTTTTAATGCCAGTTTCTCTAAGATAATTTTGATTAACCGTTGCATTACTGATCTGCAGGTGCACAGACAAATGAAGCAGAAGTAAAGGCAGTGCATTGTAAAAAAGTCTAGGAGAGGGAAAAAGGAAGGAAGGAGGGAGGAGGGAAGGAGGGAAGAAGGGAAGGGAAGGAAATGGAAGGGAACAAACAGAATAGAAGGGAGGGGGAGGGAGGGGGAGGGGAGGAGAGGGAAAAGGTCAAGAAGGAAGAAAGGAAAAATAAGAAAGAAGGAAGGGAGGGAGGATGGAGGGAGGGAAGAGAGACAAAGGTTTGATTGCAACAAAAAATTTTTTAAATCACTAAGGTAATTCTGGTTGGGAATTAAAGCAGAAAAAAGAATGGTTTTGATTCATATTTTTATAACTTCCTAGATCCCGGATAAACTACAGATCTGGATCATTTCTAGACAAATGAATAAGCAGTTTTTGTACAGACAAGGTTAGTAGCTGGAATTGATATGAAAGGGGAGCACTGCAGGTATTTCCTCTTCCCTTTGTCTTCCAGGGGTAGATTTGAAAGGAAAAGCACTCCTTTTGAGGGGAAGAGGCAAGGGAGTACTTTGAGAAAAAGGCACACTCAATGACAGGAGTGGCTAAGCAATAGAAACAACCCACACAAAGGTAGAGGCTAGAAAGAGAAAATAACAAGCCCACTACCATGACCCTGTTATTTGAATGATGTATTGTGAAGTTATACAAACAGAACTTGATATTTAGAATAGATTCTAATGAAACAAAATTTACTATGGCGAAGTATCCATCATCCTAAGTGGCTAGGAAGAAAAACAACTAGAATTAGTAAAATATCTAATTCAACAACTATTTATTCTTTATTAACATGCCTCCTGTTTACAAAGCACAATGACAGACACCAAAGAAAAAAAAAGTTTAAGCTCATAGTCCCTTGTCCTCACAGATTTCATAATCTAGTAGAACAATAAAGATATATAATTCAATTATTTTAATTAGTATTTATTTCTAATAAAAGTATGCATTTTGCACAGAAACAAAGAATCAAGGACCTTGAAAAAAATCTTTTTTTATATATGAGTTAAATATATAAGTAATATAATATCATAATGCTGCAAGGGATTTGAGATTATCTAGATTAACCTCAGATCATAAGCCTAGTACATTCTCACAGCTTCTGAAATTACATTTATGCTATTAATTGGCTTAATAAAACTTTGCTTTGTAGAAATATGGAACTTTGTAGTAATTCATCGATGAGCATTTATTAGGCTCCTACTATGTTCCAGGCTCTGGGGACAGAAATACACAAATAAGACAGTCCCTGTTTTAAAAGAATATACAATCTAGCAGCAATTAAAAGAAAGGAACTTTATTTTTTCTTCACACTTTTCCCATCCCTGGTCAAATTATCACAGATTCTGATTTTTTAAAATCAAAATTAAATGAGATTTTTAAAAATCAAAGTGTCCCTATTCTTGGGGGGAAAATGCATCTGAAGCATAATAAAATACCTTAGGAATGTAGAAAACCCTTTTAATGATATGTTTAAAGACATATTGTTAATACACAATAAAATAATTAAAATAATCCTCAAAATAGGTCATAGAATATGAATGCACAGTCGATGTGATTAGTTTTGTTTAGCACAATAGCTCAAAGGCATAAACAGGAAACAATGACGGTTAAATAAATAGAAGATAGGGGACTGAAATGTCAGCAAGGCAGCTCCTTGCTTGTTCAGACCAAGCATTCTGTGAAAGATACTGACTTTTAGAAATGAATAGGCTGATCTAGGCTTAAGGGAGACACATAACACAGGCATCAACTCAGAATGCAGCAGGAAATTAACCAGCTGGTGAAACACAGAGATGAGGGGACTTAGTAAAAGTAAATCTTCAGGTAAAATACACTAAGTCCTTTTCTTATTTTTGGTATACTTCTAAGTGGAGATGCCTGTAACACACTTTTTGATAGTCTTTTCCCTTCATATTTCAAGTGTTTTATTTCAAAACTTTGAAATAGTCTTTTCAGGGTGGGGGAGAAACACTTTTCTCTTTTTAAGAAAGTTTTGTAGGGCAATCTCATAATAATAAAATTCCCACAACAGCGTGAGATAATGAGAAATAACTTTAATAAGCAAATGATAAAGGGATTTTCATTGTTGCATTATCATCTATGATCTTTTTGATATAGTGACCTTTACTCAGTTATATACTTGCAATATGGTTCTATGACTAACTACAGAAAATAAATTCATTGTTTGGAAGACAAAGTAGAAACATTGTGATCTTGGCTTCATTTCTACTAGATTGACAGTGTTTCTTTGAAAAATGGAATAAGCATAAGTGCATTTTTGATTACACAAGCAATTCAGGCTACCAAAACCAATTTTCAGCACTTTTCCAAAGTGCACAACTCTATGTTAAATTGGATATAATAAAGAAGAAAAACCATTTCACCAATACTTATCATTGGCTGTAGACCACAAAATAGAAGGCAAACAAAGGACAAGGAATCCCAGCATATATATCCTGAAAGAAACATATTGCCAAATGTTTTTTTACATGTGGTTTTCTTTCTTCCTTGTAGACTCAGGTAAGCTGGATTGTCACTTGGAAAACCTTGTGCAAGTTCAATAGATCCTTATAGCATACATGTTTCTTTATATTATGAAATGAGATGTTTTCATCAAGTTTCCAGACTGGGAAATATTAGTAAACTAGTGATTCCAAGGTAATCCTGGCCTACCAATCCAAAGTCAGAGATACATTTTTTCAAAAGTTTTTTTTATCAACAGACTGGTCTCCTGGTGATTAATTATTTGGCCATGGCAAATGACAAAACAAAGACAAATGTATGGTGTTAGGGGAAAAAAGAATGTAGATAAAACATTTTTTAAAATACACAGCATGACTAATGCAGAAATATGTTTAATGTGATTGTATATATATAACCTATATCAGATTGCTTTCCGTCTTGGGGAGGGGGAGAAAGGGGAGGGAGAGAGAAAAATTTGGAAGTAGAAATCTTATAAAAACAAATGTTGAAAACTATCTCTACATGTAACTAGAAAATTATAAAATACTTTTATGATTTTAAAAATTAAAACATACCCAGGCAAGAGCAGAAAGATGCTCAGAAATTGATAAAGACAAGCAGGGCAATTTCTTTATTATATCAAATGTAACATTCATTTTAAATGGTAAATAATAGAAGTTAACAGTTTCACTTATAATCGTCTTTTTTGTTCTTCTTTATATGTTGAAATTTTTGTGTTTCTTGATGGTTAAGTTCACAATAAAATAGAAGAAAAAATTGCCTTCAGCAACCCGTTTGATTCTTCAACAATGGTGGTAGGACAGTAGATGAGGGGGTAAAGGGTATGAAGATTCACTTATAATCATTGGCTTCATTGTTGGCATTCTAAATATCAGAACATTTCCCAATGAAAAACAAGGGGACCCACTATGGGAAAAAATGAACCATAACAGCATTGATATTGTTACTATAAGGGAAAGCAGAAGACAAAAAGAAATTGCAGTTAAATGGAAGGATGGCTCATGGGTTCTCCTTAGAAAAGCAAATAAAGGTTTTGTTTTCATTCCAAAGTTAGCAAGAAAAATAATTCCTGCAACAGTTAGCTCATATTGCAATGATTGTGAGAAGTGTTTGCAAAAAGAGCAACTTCTAAATGATGCAGAAATCTTATGCCTATATATTCTTCAAGAAAAGAGACATGAGGTGTTGGACATAGTGAGTCCCAAATAATGTCACACACATACACAAGATGAAATTTATTCTGTTAAAAAAAAAAGCCAAGAAACAACAGGTTACTGAAGTAGAAATAATTTCTTAATCAATGTGTAGTTAGACAAACACCTTATGGCACAAATGAAGAGAAAGAATATGCATAGAGGATATGGCATACAATTAAAGGAAATAATTCATTATATCAGTATCAAAAAAGAAGGCTCATTGTTTAAATAAACCACTGATGAAAAAAACTTTTTTTATTCATTTAGGAAATGGATAAAAGAAGAGATATCAACATATATTGCTATCTCTTAAAGTATTTAACTGGTATAAATCAATTGTCATAACAAGAAGACCAAAAGAGCCTAGAAACTACCTCAGTTCTCACACATGGTCTCTTTTCTGTATAGAGAGATGTGAGTTTTTTGTGGTTTGGCTAATTGTGTTTGCTAAATTATTGGGGCACTAGGCTGGGTTTTCTAAAATATTGCTGCTTATATATAAATTCCTATTTATATAATAATGGCTATTGTACCCATAACCATTTATCGTTAAAGTATATTAAATATTAGAAGAGTATTGACTGGGGGTGGCTAGGTGGCGCAGTGGATAAAGCACCAGCCCTGGATTCAGGAGTACCTGAGTTCAAATCCCGCCTCAGACACTTGACACTTACTAGCTGTGTGACCCTGGGCAAGTTACTTAACCCCCATTGCCCCGCAAAAAAAAAAAAAAAAAAAAAAAAAAAAAAAAAAAAAAAAAAAGAGTATTGACTGCATGGCATTTAACACAAACAGGAGGAAAGCCAAAAAGCCCCAGCACAATATTGTCTCTAAGAGAGCACATGGCTTTAAGCAGAGTTCAGAAGCCCTGCATTACCTACTCTGGCCTAAGAGGAGAGACAACACCAATACAATACAGATCCAGGTCGAGTGTGAGCCTAAGATGGCACCATCCAGGAGCCTCATGTGTTCTTGGCTTTTATCCTCTTTTGATAGAGGTGCCACTACACACTGATCAAAGCTAATTGGCTAGTATCATTTAATTCCATTGGTTGGCATGACTTGACACCCTGAACAAAATTACGCCCTAAAAGAGATTAGAATTGTCTCAAGGACTGAGCTTTCTGAAGTGGGGTGTGAGGGGGAAACCAACTAAAACTGGGTCCCCAAGAAATTCATTATTAATAATTATTTTCTCACAAAGAGAAGTCAGCCAAGGGCAACATCAGTTTAAAATATGAAATCATTTCTCAAAGATTGTAAGGGAGAATAATAGATTATAAACAGCATCACCTTATGCTGCAGTGGGAACTAGCAATGGAGAAAATAAGTTTAAAAAAGCATGACTAGAGATAGAGTTTAGCAAAATCATCCTGAGGTCTAGGCTATTATTGATATAACAGGAAGGAATACAACAAACAGATGGAAATTTTTAAAAATCTAAAATTTTTATAGCAAACTCTTTCCACTACTAATGAAATTGGAGTCCACCATATTTGGACTCCAATATTATAGTCCACGTGTAGTTATATAAAGAAATGAAAATTGCCCTAAAGAAAACCAAGATGGAAAAATCAGCTGGACTGGACCAAATTTATATAGAGAAGGTATCTCCTGGAATTGACACATTTTTGAGGGCACTGAATAATTAATGCTCAAAGTTGGAAGAAAAAAGTCTCCATATATCTTTCAAGGAATTTTTATGATTTTTGGTGTATGCATCAGACATTATAAAAATAGACTTCTTCATTTATACAAAGCTTTATGAGAATAATCTAGACATGCAACAAGAATATCTCTGATGAAGGTATGAGAAGGGAACTCAGGCTTTTGAATAAATGTATTCTATCCATATAATCACATCATTTGATAAAATCTATAAATACAAAATTCTACTTTTCTTATATGTGTAGTCTATGAAAATGTATTTAATTCAGTTTAGCCCTAAAGGCCTTCATCCAAAAAGGTGTCAACCATGCTTACATCAAAATCATATGAGATTCTTTGAAAGATGTCATACTAGAAGCAACTTTGTTCAACAATACCCTAAGTATTATTAACAAGGAAAGCACAGGTGGTTCAGTGGATAGTGTTGGGCCCAAGGTCAGAAAGACCCAAGTTCAAATCCAGCCTAAGACACACTAGTTGTATGACCCTGGTCAAGTCACTTAACCCTATTTTCTTCAGTTTCTTCATCTGTAAAATAAGCTAGAGAAGGAAGTGGGAAAACACTCCATTGTCTTTGCCAAGAAAACCCCAGATGTAGTCACAAAGAATCAGATGCAACTGAAAAATTACTGAATAAAAACATAGTACAAGGAAACACATAGTGATAAAAAGTGTTTTGTCTTGGACAATGTCCAGTATAGAGTCTAAATGAGAGATTCACTAATGTTTGTGGATGTTTTTGGAATATATTGTGACAAAGAGCCCTAAAATCACTGAAAATTTTCTTAAATAAGATTCCTATACACTCAAAAGATTTGTCTAAATATTCACATAGGAAAAACCAAGGAGATGAAAAATATCTAGTATTGAAACTATAATAACATAGTATACATTTATAATAAAATATAATTATATATATACATATATACACACATATATGTATGTGTGTGTGTGTGTGTGTGTGTGTGTATATATATATATATATATTTCAAACTATAAAAGAAGTTTATGGAAAGCCCACAGATAAACTAAGCTCAGAATTAACTAGGGGAAGAGTGAGCTTGATTGTCTTAAAGAATTTCTTCAGTGCTTTTAATGATATCAAGTCCTTCAATGAAACAATGACTTATCTTTTGAATATCAATATTCTGCCAATGATTCTCTGTCTGTAAGTCCTAAAACATAACAGTATCTAAACAATTAAAGCCATGAGTTACCTAAAAATCAATGCAGAAATGCATAATTGGTATGAATAGGCTGGAGCATATTTTCTTGAACAACAATAGTACAGGAAAAGCAATATAGAAATTCCAATTTCAGAAATTACTGACCAAAAAGAAATAGGCATGTCATAGAGCAAGCATGAGAATTGATCTATGGATAATCTATGTGTTGCCTTGATACCTACTCAATATCAAGTTATGTAGAAAAAATCTCGAGTATGTTGGTACAATTCCTGCCCTCCTTTTCCTCTTTGAAGGGTCTATTGTAGGACATGGACAGGATTACTACAGGATGATTTGACATGGTTGGGTTGAAATCTTTCCCATTGGAGAGAGTAACCATGAGGGAGATTTTATAGATCTTTGAAATACTGAAGTATTTTTATGCAATTTATTGTGTATATCCTTATGAGTAATAGTCTATAAACTAATTATGCACACTATGTCTTCATATATGCATGCATTTGTATATATCTACATATATATGTACCTACATATATATGTATACATATATACAAATGCAGGCATATATGAAGACAAAGACATGTGTGTGTGTGTCCCCTGATTGTTAAAATTAAGGAACACCATGAAGTAGTCACACTATTTGAGGTCACACTACATGTCTCCATTTGACTGGATATGCAATTAATTACTTAATTTTACATAGTTATAACAAATGGTGCAAATCTGAATTATACATGACTCATTATTTGCACTAATGGGATCTAGTTGTACCAGCAACATACATATGTATGTATGTGTATGTATATATCTAGCTATCTTTCTAGAAATGGAGGGAGGGAGAGAAAGAGATACACACAAATAAACATGAACACAGCCAAAATTCTAACTTTTAGGTACAATATCTCAAATGCAAAATTCTTTCCATCATGTGAGCAACTGTTCATTTGGGGTGAGGTAGCAGAACCACTTTAAAAGAATGTCTAGATTATAGGCATTTCCCTCAGAATTGATGTTTAAATCATGGTTTAATAATAACTCACATTTATACAACTATGTCCCGATTAGTACAAATAATGAATCCCCTGAAGCAGTTTCATGTATTTAGATTTGCACTATTTAAAGTTATAATTATAAAAGATGTGGTAATTGGTTCTAGCCCAAAGGAAATATGCAATGTGAATTCCAATCAGGACCCAACCATATAGCAGTTTAAAGTTTGCACTTTCTTCTGAAGAAAAATGGAAGAAAAAAAAAACTCTCCAGGAAACGAACCATTTTCTTTGGAGGGTTTGTGGTGTGCTCAGAGTGCTAAAAAGAAGTCTAAAGACATTCTTCCCTTGGTCCTTTGCAGCTGACATGCGTGATTTACCTGGGCTGTCTGCTACCACAATCATTGCTATGTCACCTGGTGCTCTTACTGACCTATTGCTGACAGTTAATCAAGAGGAAGGAGCCAAGCTCTCATGACACAAGGAGTTGCTTGTTCCCAACTTTAAAAGTTCATAATTCAGTCTCACTGTCATTTCTTTCCTCTTCCCCGTGCTTTTGTGAAAGGTAAAGCTGGAAAGAAAGAACACCAGAGTCATTAACTGTTTGAAAGTTTAATGTGCTACAAAACTAGAATTAGGAGTGATAATGAAATCTCTGCTGCCGAAAGCAGGCACTGGGAGCTGATGAATGTAGTGAGAAAGGTGGTCATATGACCAATGAAAATAAAAACCATGCTCATGTTTAATACCACTCATTCACTTTTTTTTTTTGCTTAAACTGGCAACTTGTCAAATTGGGCTTCTGTAAAAGTACCCTTTCATTTATTTAATAACATTCCACTCAGTTCTTTCAGAATGTATGGATTTTGATGAAAAACCTCAAGTCCCCAGAGAAGCAACTAGGGATATAGATAAAGATTTATTTTTTAATGCTTTCAAGTTATCACTTATACTCCAAACCTGATCTCACTATTTGAGTTATCCAGAATAGCTCTCCATGCAACAAGGAATTATTTAAAGGTGATTCGAGTTTAATTCTCTTGCTAACATGCCCTAGCCACCTTGTATGCCCTCACCTGCTCAGAGTTGAAGTAGTCTGAGTAGATCCCAGAGTTGCTTAAGGTCATACCCTAGATTCTCAGAAGTAGCATTAATGATGTAGGTAATTTTTGCCACAGAATCATCATTTTATTTATGTCCCTATTCTGAGGAAGGAGCCATTTTTTCCAGATTAAAATATAAAAACAATATCCTTACTGTTTGTGGTTGAAAAAAAGTTCTC
Organism: Dromiciops gliroides; assembly: GCF_019393635.1. Lineage (NCBI taxonomy): Eukaryota > Metazoa > Chordata > Mammalia > Microbiotheria > Microbiotheriidae > Dromiciops > Dromiciops gliroides. The sequence continues at coordinate 450,361,013 of NC_057861.1, read as the reverse complement.
CTGACTCCTTTCAGGTATAGGAGTGTTTTTCATAAGGTTTTGACCTAAATTTCCTCTGACCTAATTTCTACATTGGAAAAGGTACTCCTTATCCAGCCCCACAGTGGAATGGTGTTGCTCTATATCATTGTCACATTTCAGTGAAAAATGGAGTGATCTCTGTGAGTTCTATTGAGTTTCCAAAATAGGTTAGAATCTCCACTTTAATTCCTTAGAGGGTGTTAGGTTAGTGATACACTTTGCTAGCTAAAGAGAGTAGAAGAACCTCTTTTTGTCACTTTCCTATATTCCCCTCTGCAACCAGGCTTGTGACCAGAGAATACACCAGCTATAGTTTAAATGTTCATTTGCACTGTGTAGATATTAGAAGAGAACCAATTTGGAACAGAACAAAACTAGAAACCAGGCTTCAGATTACACAAAACAACACTTATGCTCACAGCTTTACACAAGTCAAATCTGGTCAAGTCAACAACATTTATGTTTACCACTGTTTATGATGTTCCAAGCACTGTGCTAAGTTCTGAGGGTGCAAAAAAAAAAAAAGGTAAAACAGGGTCCCTGCCCTCAAGGAACTCATATTCTAAAAGGGGAGACAGAATATAAACAACTATCTATCTATCTATCTATCTATCTATCTATCTATCTATCTATCTGTACGTATATATATATATGTGTGTGAGTATGTATGTGTATATATGTATGTGTGTATGTATATATGTGTATATATATATATGTATGTATATATGTGTGTGTGTGTGTGTATATATATATACAAGACATAACCAGGATAAATTGGAGAGATTCCAAGGTCACTAAGCCATTTAGTAGTAAAACAAAAGCTAGAAATCTGGTTTCTTAACACTCAACCAAGAAATCTTTCCACTAGATTCTGTATATCCCTAAATAATCTGTTCACAAGCACAACCACTTTTCCAGTGACCTGAGGCCTACACTAGGCCTAGCCCTTTGGGCCAGCCCCAGAATAAATATAGGTGCCATACCATATGTTGTTTAACATTCTGTTAAACCAATGGAAGTAAAATCTATAGAGATTAGTGGGGTTTTTGTTGGGTTTTGTTTTTTGTTTTTGTTTGGGGTTTTTTGTGGGGTAATGAGGGTTAAGTGACTTGCCCAGGGTCACACAGATAATAAGTGTCAAGTGTCTGAGGCCATATTTGAACTAAGGTCCTCCCGAATCCAGGGCCAGTGCTTTATTCACTATGCCACCTAGCTGCTCTTAGATTAATGGATTTTAATAATATTTGTTTAAAAATTCTTTACCTGGTTCTCTCTATTCAGTCCAACTCCTGTCCTTATTCTTGATGACTTCAATATCCACACCCATGACCCTTCAAACACCCTGACCCCTAATAAATCACTCAACCAAGAAATCAATAAGCAGTAATTAAGCACCTACACAAGAGATTTGGAGGGAGGGCATGGGTTTGAATGCCAGTAGTCATACTATCTCTGTGATATTGGTCAAGTTACATAACCTTTTGAGGCCTCAGTTTCCTAATCAATAAAATGAGGATAGTTGACAAGAAGATCCTTAAGCTCCCTTCCACTAAGAATAAACTACAGGCCTAAGTGGCAGAGAAATACTAAGGGTGATTTTAATCTGTTCCCACTGGGTGGTAGGGAACAATGAACTATAAATATAAAACCCAAAAGTCTTCCCTGCCTGTGAAAACTGTGAGATAATGAATATTGGGGAAGCTCTGTCCCTGAAAATCTTTAAGGAAGGATAAACATCTAAAGTCACTTTACCTCATACAGCTTCAGTTTCCTTATATGTGGTTGGATTTGATCATCTCTAGATCCTATGATTATATTATCTGCCTAGAAGAGTTTAGGTTCAATTCTTCCTAGACACAGCTGAGTGCCCTCTCAACTTTTTTTCTTCATAAATTATAAAAATTTGGAGCTATAAAAGGCATTAAAGATCATTTTATCTGTTTGCAGATGAAAATCCTATGGCAAAGATATAACTAGTCTCCAGGTCTTAGGAGAACCATCTCTTTCTACAAAATTTTACTCATAATATGATTATAATTATCAGTCAGTATATACCCTAAATCTCAGGACCAACCTAGCTAATTATGAAGAGACACATTACCAGTAGGATGGTCACCTGGGAATTTTTTTGGTCATAATAATACATGAAATAAGGAAAAATAAAAAATTATCCTCAGCCCTCTGTAGCTTCATTCTTCCTCTTCAATGATGGTGGCAGATTGTTGGGAATTAGGGTAGAATACTAAGATACAAAGAATCAGTTTTTAGAAAGTCAATAAACTTTAACCTATTTGTATTCTAAATGTGTAATCCTTGTTCAGTAACCCCCAAGTGGACATATGCTGGAGAAGCTGCATCATATTAAATTTTTGTACCCTTGCTATAAGTGAAAGCAAAAGAAATATAGAAGTTGTAGTTAATTTGAAGGGTAATTAATAGGCATACCTTATAGAGGCAAAGAAAAGAGTTGTCAGAGTAGATTTTGTTGTATGGCCAAATGCAAAAACAAAAATTATTTTATAGGCCATTTGGCCATCATATCTTTCAGTACTAAGAAATATTTACAAAAAAGACAATCATGGGGCAGCTGGGTGGCGCAGTGGATAGAGCACCGGCCCTGGAGTCAGGAGTACCTGAGTTCAAATCCGGCCTCAGACACTTAACACTTACTAGCTGTGTGATCCTGGGCAAGTCACTTAACCCCAATTGCCTCACTAAAAAAAAAAAAAAAAAAAAAAGACAATCAGACGGGCGGCTAGGTGGCGCAGTAGATAAAGCACTGGCCTTGGATTCAGGAGAAACTGTGTTCAAATCCAGCCTCAGACACTTGACACTTACTAGTTGTGTGACCCTGGGCAAGCCATTTAACCCTCATTGCCCTGAAAAAAAGAAAAGACAATCAGAGAAATAATTGTAGCTCTTGTACCAACTTTACTTTCTAGGGATGAGATGGTAGTGAAAATCCAACACACACTCTGATACTTCATAATTTCAATACAATGGTGGGAAAAGGTAAGGATGGGGAGAAATATGTGAGAAATCAGCATTTTTAAGAAGAGGTTGACTACTTGTAGGTTATGCAGAAGTTTCACAGTTCTATATCATGAAAACTGTCTAAGAAAAGAATCAGTAGGCATTGAACATTTTCAATAATGAATAACATCATTAAGAATGAAATAGATTAAAATGCAGTAGATAGGAAAAGGCCTGGTATTAATGTATTATTGTTGAGTCAGCTGCCTATGCTTGATTTGATCTTCTTATTATACAAAGGACTCTCAAAAGTCTTCTCCCACAATTCTAAAGTATTAGTTCTGCAGTGCTCAGTGTTCCTTGTAATCAAACTCTGACATCCATACATTGATTGCTACTGGAAAAACAATAGTTTGACTATGCAGACCTTTGTTAACAAGGTGATGTCTCTTCTTTTTAGTATCCTATTCAGATTTGCCATAGCTTTCCTTTTAAGGAGCAGTTATCTTTTAATTCCATGCTTGTCACCATTTACAGTGACCTTTGAGCCCAAGAATATAAAATCTGACACTGCTTCCATTTCTTCTCTCTCTATTTGCCAGGAAATCATGGACTAGTTGCCAATATCTTAGTTTTTTTCTAATTTTAAACTTCAAACAAGCTTTTACACTCTCCTCAAGAGGCTTCTTAAATCTTCTTCACTTTCTGGCACCAGAATCCTATTTCTGCATATCCAGATTTTTTGCTATTTCTCACAACAATGATTTCTCCATAATCTAATTAATGTTGGAAATTTGGTCTCTAGTTCCTCTACCTCTTTGAAAACTAGCCCATTTTTCTTGTAATTCTCAGTTTAAATATTGCTGAAGGAAGTTTGCAGAATCTTAAGCATAACCTCGCTGGCATGTGAAATGAGTACAATGTTTGGTAATTGAAACATTCTTTGGTATTGCCCTTCTTTGGAACTGGGACGAAAACTGATCTTTTCCAATCCAGTGACCACTTGTTGAGTCTTCCAAATTTTCCGGTATATTGAATGCAGCACTTTAACAAAATCATCTTTTAGGATTCTAAATAGCTCATCTAGAATTCCATAATGTCCACTAGGCTTATTGTTAGCAGTACTTGACTTCATTCTCCAGGATGTCTGGCTCTAGAACATTAACCACAACATAGTGATTGTTGGTGATGTTAAAATCTTTCTGAAAGAATCCTTCTATGTATTCTTGCCACTATTTCTTTATCTCTTCTACTTATATTAAGTGGCTAACACATCTTTCTTTTATCATGCCCATTTTTAATGAGACATTCTTTTGATATCTCTAATTTCCTTGAATAGATCTTGATTTTGGTATTTCCCTCAAAGACAACATTAAATCAAGCCTCTAAACAGAATCTGGAACTGCAAAACCTACAAAAAGACACAATCCTGCTACTTGAGATAATTTTGAAGACTTCAGGAAAGGTCTGTCTCACCTGGGTGAAAGGGGAGGGTTTTTCAGCACTACTCATCTTAGCTGGCAGCTCACCTCAGCAAAGCTTGGCTCAGTGGGCAGCTCAACACTGCTGCAACTCGACACAGCTGAGTGGGGCAGCTGAGAGCAGTAAGAGCAACAGTGAACCCTGTGCTCTAGGAGCAGACTTCAACTTTATACGTGTAAAAATAGCCTATAACATTAGCAAGAAACAAAAAAGGACCCCTACCATTGACAACTTCTGTGGTGAAATGGAAGACCAAAACTCAAACTCAGATGAGTTGGTCAAAATGCCTACAAGTGAAGACTCAAGTGGGAAGATGATCTTTCCTCAAAACCAAAAGGCCTTCTTTGATGAGCTCAAAAAGGCTTTTAAAAAATAAATAATAGAGGTAGAAGAAAAAATGGAAAAAGAAATGAGAGAAATGAGAGTTACACTGCAAAAAAGAAGCACAATAATTGACTGAGAAAAACAATTCCTTAAAAAATACAATTGGCCAAATGACAGAAAAAACAATGGCCAAAAAAAAATTGACAAAATGGAAAAAGAAGGGCAAAAGCTTAATAAGGAAAATAAGGCCTTAAAAATTAAAATTGAGCAGATGGAAGCTGGTACCTCCATAAGACACCAAGAATCTACTGAGCAGAATTTTTTGAAAACTGAAGAAATAGAAGAAAATGTGAAATAACTCATTGGAAATACAACTGACCTGGAAAATAGATACAGGAGAGATAATCTGAGAATTATTGGACTACCTGAAAGCCATGATCAAGAAAAGAATCTAGACACCATATTCCAGGAAATTATCAATGAGAACTGCCCTGAAATTATAGAATCAGGGGATAAAATAATCATTGAAAGAATCCACCAATCACCTCCTGAAAGAGAACCCAAAAGGAACACTTCAAGGAATATTGTAGGGGCAGCTAGGTGCCGCAGTGGATAAAGCACTGACCCTGGATTCAGGAGGACCTGAGTTTAAATCCAACCTCAGACACTTGACACTTACTGGCTGTGTGACCCTGGGCAAGTCACTTAACCCCCATTGCCCTGAAAAAAAAAAAAAGGAATATTGTAGCCAAACTCAAGAATTATCAGGTGAAGGAGAAAATACTCCAAGCAGCCAGAAAGAAACCATTTAAATATCATGGATCCACAGTCAGGCTTGCACAGGACCTGGCAGCTTCAACATTAAAGGATCACAGGGCTTGGAATATAATATTCAGGAAGGCAAAGGAGCTTGGGTTACAACCTATGATCAACTACCCAGCAAAACTGATCATTCTCATTCAGAAGAAAAGATGGATATTCAATAAATTCGGGGACTCCCAAGGCTTCCTGAGAAAAAGACCAGAACTGAACAGAAAATTTGATTTCCAAATAGAAGACTCTAGAGAAATATAAAAAGGTAAATGGTGTTGGGGGGAGTGGGGGAAGGTCGCTCGATGATGTTAAACTGCTTTCATCCCTATGAGGGAGGATAATACTTTTAAATCTTGGGATCTCTATCTCCGTTAAGGTATTGTTATTAAATCAACTTTGATGTGATGATATAAAGAGACTTAATGGGCAGAATAAAAGAAGACTAGGGGGAGGAGAGGAAAGGGGAGGTGGAATGGGAAAAGATATTGTTTTCCCTCATTCCATTGTTTTCTTCTTCTCTTCCTCCTCTTCCTCCTCCTTTCTCCTCCTCTTCCTCCTGGCATTGCTCATTTAGGAAAACCTGTTAAGATGGTGTTTTTCCTTGCTATTCTCTGGAATTCAATTGGGTATATCCTTCCCTTTATTCTTTCCCTCTCATTTTCCTTCTTTCCTCAGCTATTTGTAATGCCTAATGAGACAGCCACTTTGTTTTCTTGCTCTTTTTTTTTAGTGAGGCAATTGGGGTTAAGTGACTTTCCCAGGGTCACAGCTAGTAAGTGTTAAGTGTCGGAGGCCAGATTTGAACCCAGGTCCTCCTGACTCCAGGGCTGGTGCTCTATCCACTGTGCCACCTAGCTGCCCCTCTTCTTTTTCTTTGGGATGGTTATTGTCATTGTTGTTGCCAGCTCCTATGCAATATTGTGAACCTCTTTCCATAGTTTTTCAAGCATTCTATCTACCAGATCTAATCTTTGAAATATATTTCATCACTTCCACTTTATATTCATAAGGGATGTTATTTAAGTCATATATAGAGACATTTACACACACATACACATACACACACACACACATATATATATATACATGCACATATATATTTATGTGTGTGCATATATATATATATATATAGTCTGATGGTTTTCCCTTTCTTCAATTTATCTAAATTGTGTATAGCTCATGAGTTGAGCCACAGTCAGCTGTTTTAACTGACTGTATAGAGCTTTTCCACCTTTGACACAAAGTCTATCAATGATCTAATGTTGATATTGACCAAATATATGAAAAAATATGATGATGCAAAAGCTATGGAAAAAAATTTTCAGACCTTATTAATAGCAAAAATGATAACTAATAAACCTCAGTAACAATCATCATATGCACCAGCTGTCCCATCAATAAAAAAAAAATCATGAGGGCAATCCAGACACAAATTTAGGTTTTGTTTTTTTTTTAACAAACATTTATTTTATTTTTCCAGTTACAAGTAAAGGTAGTTTTCAACATTCATTTTCATAAGATTTAGAGTTCTAAATTCTTCTCCCTCCCTCTGTTTCCTCTCCCTTCCATAAGATAGCAACAAATTTGATAACGGCTATATATGTACAATCCAAAAGTACTCTTTTTTTCCCCAAGAAATTGTCAGGGAAAATTGCCCTGATATTCTAGAAGCACAAGGTAAAATAGAAATTGAAAGAATATACCAATCCCCACCTGAAAGAGATCCCAAAAGGAAAACCTCAAGGAATATTATAGCCAAATTCCAGAGCTCCCAGGTCAAAGAGAAAATATTGCAAACAGCTAAAAAAAAGGAATTCAAATACTATGGAGCTACAATAAGGATAAAGCAAGGTCTAGCAGCATCTACATTAAAGGACCAGAGGTCATGGAACATGATATTGCAGAGGGCAAAGGAACTGGGACTACAACCAAGAATCACCTACCCCAAAAAACAAATTATAATCTTTCAGAGGAAAAATGGGACTTCAATAAAAAAGAGGACATTCAGGCATTTGTGATGAAAAGACCTGAAATGAATTGGAAATTTGACTTTCAAATACAAGATCCTAAAGAATCATAAAAGGTAAACTGGAAAAAGAAATCATGAGGGATATTAAATGATTAAACTGTTTACATTCCTACATGGGAAGATAATAATTCTAACCCATAGAACTTTCTCAGTATTAGGGTAGCTGAAAGGAATTCACTTGCACAGAGGACACAGGTCTGAACTGAATATGAAGGGATGATATCTGTAAAGCATTTATTTTTTGTTTATTCTTGTTTTTCGTGGGGCAGGCAGGGTGGAGTAGCTTATGCCTGTGGCCAGATTTGGGCTCTGGGCCTCCTGGGTCCAGGGCTGGTGCTTTGTCCACTGTGCCACCAAGCTAACCTGTGATGACATCTTTAAAATAATGTTAAAGGGTAAGAAAAATGCACTGGAAGAAAGGGAAAGGGAAATTTGACTGCGGAAAAATAGCTCACATAAAAGAAACAAACAAAAGCTTATGGGGGGAGGGGAAGAGGGAGAAGGAATGGGGGAGTGAGTGAACCTTACTTTCATCAGAATTAGCTCAAAGAAAGAATAACATACATACTCAAGTGAGTATAGTAATATGTTTTGCCCTGAGGGAAAGTTTGAGGGGAAGGAGATGATGGGGGGGGGGGCGGTGGGAGAAGAGGGGAAGGAAGGAAGGGAAGATTGGGGGTGGGAGCAGTAAAAAGCAAAAGACTTTCGAGTGTGTAATTTAAGATTCTAAATGTGGATTCTAGTTTGTTCCCCCAGTTTTGGGGGAAACTGACTAAAATCACTGTTAAAACGAGTTTAGGTTTTTAAGGGTTTATTGAAAGATTGAGAACAGAATTCCAACAGCATGGCAATCCTATCTTTCCTCAATTTTCCTGTGAAGTCCTCTGCCACCACCACCACCACTGTGAAGTCAGAAACAAAAAAAAAGAGACAGAGCTCTCTGTGCAGGCCTTCCTTCCTCCTTCCTGTCTCCTCCCAGAAAATGGGAGGCTCCTCAAGTTGATTGGCTGGTAGCCTTGATAGACAGTACCCATGAGCAAACGTCACTTCCTGACACCAAGGAAAAGCCACATGGCCTTGCCCTCTGAGGCATTCTCCTCATGGTGGAACTTTCCTATATTAAGTCTCCAGTAGGTGGCGTCGTTCCAATCATTACACGAGGAAGGTGAAGATGTTCTGCATAACTTCACATGTATGACTTATATTGAATAGCTTGATTTCATAGGGAGGGTTGAGGAGGGAGGGAAGAAGAAAATTTAGAACACAGAATTACCTCAATGGCCTTGATCTCATAGAGTTGACTCAAAGAGGGAATAACATACACACTCAAATGGGAGGAGTAATCGATTTAACCCTACAGGAAAGTAGGAGGGGAAGAGGATAAGGAGGGAAGGGTGAAAGAAGGGAGGGCAGAGCAGGAGAGGGGACAGTCAGAAGCAAAACACGTTTGAGGAGGAATAAGGTAAAAGAAGATAGAAAATAGAGTAAATGGGAGCAGCTAGATGGCGCAGTGGTTAAAGCTCTGGCCCTGGATTCAGGAGTACCTGAGTTCAAATCCGGCCTAAGACACTTGACACTTACTAGCTGTGTGACCCTGGGCAAGTCACTTAACCCCAACTGCCCCATCAAAAAAAAAAATAGAGTAAATATCATGGGAAGGAAATAGAATGGAGGAAAACAGTTATGATGACTGATTTTAATGGCAAAACATATGGTGCCTACTTTGCTGGGCTATTGTGAAGAAAATTCTTTCTCAAGTTTAAGGTACTATATAAAAGTTATGATGAACAGAATGCTAGCAAAAAAAACCTGGAAAGACCTACATGAACTGAAGCAGAATGAAATGCACTGTATACAAAATAAGAGCAGTACTGTAAGATGACCTGCTGGGAAGGATATGGTTATTTTCAGCAATGCAATGATCCAACATAACCGAAGGATTTATGAAAATTGCAATCCATCTTCAGAGAAAGAACTGATTGTATCTGAAAACATATTGAAGCATAATTTTTTGACAGTTCCTTAATCTGAAATTTTGTTTTTATCTGTTTCCTCTCACAATCTAGCTAATGTGGAGATGTTTTCCGTGACTACTCATGTATAATTTATATTGAATTGCTTGAGTCCTTGGGGGTGGGGGGTGGGAAGGGAGGGAGGAAGAGAAGTTGGAACACAAAGTTTTTAAAAATTGATGTCAAAATTCATTTTTACATGTAATTCAGAAAATAAAATTCTAAACAGAAAAAAAATATGTCATCATGGGGCAGCTAGGTGACACAGTGAACAAAGCACCCACCCTGGACCCAGGAGGACCCCAGCCCAAATCCAACCTCAGACACAAGACACTCAACCACTGCATGAACCCAGGCATGACATGCAACACCAACCATCCCACAAATAGAGATAAACAAAAAATAAATATAGATATCATCCCTTCATAATCAATTCCCACCTGTGCCCTCTGTCTAAACTTTTTTCTATCATCTGCCCTAATACTGAGAAAGTTTTTATGAGTTAAATCTATCATCTCCCCATGTAGGAATGCAAATAGTTTAACCTTTTAACATCCCTCTTAATTTTTTTTCCTGTTTATCTTTTTATTGTTCTCTAGGGTCTTGTATTTGAAAGTCATATTTTCCATTCAGTTCAGGTCTTTTCATCATGAATACATGAAAATCCTCCTTTTCATTAAATCCCATTTTTTCCTTAAAAGATTATACTCAGTTTTGCTGGATAGGAGATTCTTTGTTATAATCCCAATTCCTTTGCCCTCTGGACTATCATATTCCATGCCCTCTGGTCCTTTAATGTAGAAGCTGCTAGATCTTGTGCTATCCTGACTGTAGCTTCACAGTACTTGAATTCTTTCTTTTTGGCAGCTTGGAATGTTTTCTCCTTGACCTGGAAGCTCTGGAATTTGACTATAATATTGCTGGATATTTTCCTTTTGGGATCTCTTTCAGAAGGTGATTGGTAGATTCTTTCAATTCATATTTTACTTTGTGCTTATAGAATATCAGGGAAATTTCCCCAGACAATTTCTTGGAAGATGATGTCTAAGAACTTTTCTTGATCATGGTTTTCAGGTAGACCAGTAATTTTCAAATTATCCCTCCTGGATCAATTTTCCAGGTCAGTTTTTCCATGAAGATACTTCACATTTCCCTCTATTTTTTTATTCATTTGGATTTGCTTTATTGTTTCTTGGTTTCTCATAAAGTCACTAGCTTCCATTTGTTCAATCCTAATTCTTAGGCAATTATTTTCTTCAGAGAGCTTTTGTATCTCCTTCTCAATTTGGCTTTACATGTTGTTGACTTTTTCTCATGACTTTCTTGCATCACCCTCATTTCTCTTTCCATTTTTCCCTCTACCTCTCTGACTTTATCTTCAAAGTCCTTTTTGAGTGCCTCTATGGCCTGAGACCCATTCATATTTTTCTTGGAAGCTTTGGATATAGGAGCCCTGGTGTTGCTATCCTCTTATGATGGTGCACCTCAGTCTTCCTTGTCACTAAAGAAACTTTCTATGGTCCTCATCTTTCTCTATCTGTTCATAATGCCTGTCTCTTACTTGACTTTTAGCTCCTTAAAATGGGGCACTGTTTCCAAGCTGCACTGTCCCAAGCTTCATGGGGTCCCAGGTGGTATGATTTAAGGAGGGGGCAGGTTCTTCACTCACCTGGCCTGTTCCCTGGTCTGTAGATAACCCCAGGGCAATTTGCTAATTAACCAGATGGAAAACTTTTCTGTGCCCTTCCCCTGCCTGGACCACTGCTACTCAAGATTACTTCCTGCTTCCCAGCAGGGGTGAAAAACCCAAGAAATTTAGGACATCTTCAATGAGGACTTTAGGAGGCAATCAGCAAAGTTTTGCAAATAATATTAAACAATATATCATGTATTTACCATTTTGCTATATCCTGAAAGATGGGGAAAAAAAGATCCTATTGTGATTACAGTTTGATGATTATTAAAAAGTATTTGATTTGGCAGAATTAATGCTATCTTGTAGGAGCTTTTACTTTTTCTTTTTTAAAATATAATTTGTTTTTTCCCAAAATGCATGTAAAGACAATTTTTAGCGCTTATTTTAACAAGATTTTGAGTTCCAAATTTTTCTCCTTCTCTTTTTCCCCTCTCCTCTTCCAAAAATTGTAAGCAATTAGATATAGGTTATATATGTGCTGTCATGTAAAACATAGCTCCATATTAGTCATAGTTGTGAAAGAAGAAACATTTCAAATAAAAAACTATGAAAAAGAATCAAATAAGTGAAAAAAAGTATGCTTTGATCTGCATTCAGATTCCATCAGTTCTTTATCTGGATTTGGATAGCATTTTCCTTCATGAGTCCTTTGTACTTGTCTTGAAACACTGTGTTGCTAGAAGAGTTGAGTCATTCACAGCTGATCATCACACAATGTTGTTGATGCTATGTACAATATTTCCTGGTCCTGCTTATTTCACTTTGTATCAGTTCATAGAAGTTTTTCCAGGTTTTTAAAAAATCTGCTTATTCATCATTTCTTATTGCATAATAGTATTCCAGTGCATTCATATACCACAACTTGTTCAGACCCAATTGATGGGAAAACCCTCAATTTCCAATATTTTGTTACCAAAAAAGCATGGCTATAAATATTTTTGCACATGTATGTCGTTTTCTCTTTTTTATTATCTCTTTGGAAAACAAACCTAGTAGAGGTATCACTGGATCAAAGGGTATGCACAGTTTAGTTTCCCTTTGGCATAGTTCCAAATTGCTCTCCAGAATGGTTGCATCAGTTCACAAATCCACCAACAGTGCATTAGTGTCCCAATTTTCCCACATCCTCTCCAACATTTAACATTTTCCTTTTTTGTCATATTAGTCTATCTGATAGCTGAGATCATACCTAAGGGCTGTATTAATTTGTAGTTCTCTAATCAAAAGTGATTTAGGGTACTTCTTCATATGCCTATAGATAGCTTTGATTTCTTTATATGAAAACTGCCTGTTCATAATTGCAAGGTCTTTTATAAGGAATCTCCTATTGAAACATTGAAATAATTTCCTATTCAGATATAACAGCATAAACCTATTGAACAAAACTTTTTAAAATAAACATTAGGCAAGGATATAAAACATGGTGATATGGGCTTGTCAAAAAAATTTCCTACTGTGATGGATAAACATATATGTGTATGCATGTATTTCACACAAAGTGCAAATAAAAGGCACATCGAGGTAGATACAGGTCAACTACAATATATAACCAATGAGGAACTCTGATCTCTGAGCGCCAGGAACATTTGACATCACCAAGAAATCAAGTGACATGAAATGAAGATATATTGATGACATAGCAAAAATGACAAATAATTGGTAAAAAGCCATAGTGATGCCCTTAAAAAGTCAAGGAAAATGAAAAAGTATTCTAGCACATTGGATAGACTCCTTATAGAAAATCAATGACAGAACATTGGCAAGAGTCATGTAGGTTGGACAAGCATTGGTATGTTGGGATTTGAAACAATGGAAGATATTTCTAATTTGATGAAAAGACAAATTCACTTAAATACCACAAATTTAATGTTTCAGCCTTCATTCAATCTTCATAGTCTTTATTTTTTTTAGTTTTGGAAACTTAACAATGCATCTACATACAAGATGGGCAAAATGAAACTGGTACTAACTTCTTAAAATTGATATTATAGCTCACATTTACATAGCACTTTACTTGCCTTATTAAAATCCTGTGAGGTACATAGTGCAACATTTGGAGAAAAAGACTTTTAGAGATGATTTGGAAAGATAACAGCCTGTTAAGAAAATGTGTACCTGAGAATGGAATTGAATTTCTGGACCATGGCTTGAAACCTAGGAAGGAGATAGTCCTAGCAATGTGCAGAGTTCATTTTACAAAATCTAGAAAGAATATATTTTACTGCTGTCTTGTGAATCCTATATAATAAAGAAAGGAGAAAATTGTCCACAAAAATCCATCATGCCAAATACTACAGATAGCAGTGACACTGTAAGAAGAAGAGTGGCATTGAGACTTCTAGAATTTCACAGAAGAGAAAACCAAAAAAGGAGACAGTAGGAGTGGATATAAATATTTGTCTTTGTGTTTGTCAAACCCTAGATTACTATGGTCATTTGCTACTATGTATTTGTGTACCTAATACATTCCATTGATCTACCACTCTGTTTCTTAGTCAGTAACAGATTGCTTTGATAATTACCATTCTGATGAGATCTGGTAAAACTAAGCTACCTTCTTTCACATTTTTTTTTCATTCATTACCTTGATGTTCTTGATATTTTGTTCTTCCAGATGAATTTATTACCATTTTTTCTACCTTTATAAAATATTTTTGGTAATTTGATTGGTAAGGCACTAAATATGTAAATTAATTTAGATAGCGTTTTTATTATATTGGCTTGGCCTACCCTTAAGTACTTAATATTTTTCTAATTGTTTTCTAATTATTTGTGTGAAACATATTTTATAATTGTGTTCATATAATTTCTGGATATGTCTTGGCAGATAGACTCCCAAGTATTTTATAATTTTTGCAATTATTTTAAATTGAATTTCTCTTTCTATCTCTTGCTGCTGAACTTTCTTGGTAATATATAGAAATACTGGCAATTTATCTGGATTAATTTTATATCCTGAAACTTTGCTGAAGTACTTAAATATTTCAACTAGTTTTTTTACTTGATTTTCAAAGTATACCATCAGATTTTAAAAAGTGATGGTTTGGTTTTCTTATTGCCTTGCTTAATTCCTTCCATTTTTTCTTCTCTTATTGCTATCCATCATTTTTTTTAAGTTTTCAATAATAGTGGTGATAATAGACATCCTTGCTTCACTCCTGATCAGATTGTGAAGGCTTCTAGCTTATTTCCATTACATTAAATGTCTACTGATGGTTTTAGATAGATACCATTTGTCATTTTAAGGAATGCTCTATTTATTCCTGTATTTTCCAGTGTTTTAATTTGAATGAGGGTTATATTTTGTCAAAAGTTTTTTCTAAACCCATAGAGGTAATCATATGATTTTATTTACTTTTCTTGATATGGTCAATTATGCTGAGAACCAGCCCTCCATTCCTGACATAAATCACAGTGAAATGTTACTGTAATCTCCTTGAGAGTATTTTATTTTTTTAATTTACATCAATATTCATTAGGGAAGTTGGTCTATAGTTGTCTTTTTCTGTTTCTGCTATTCTTGGGTCATATGTCAGCACCATATCTGTGCCATAAAAAGAATTTTGTAGGATTCTTTAGTCTATTTCTCTAAATAGTTTATGCTGTTATTGTTGTTGAGTTGTTTCAGTCATGTCAGACCCTTTGGGATGCTATTTGGTTTTTGGGGGGTTTTTTTTGTTTTATTTTTAGCAAATGTAGGTAATTCTTGGTTTTAATACTAACTTCTTTGCTTTCAGGAATATCACTTTCCAAGACCTCTGACCCTTTAATGTGGAAGCTGCTAAATCTTGTGTTATCTTGATTGTGGCTCCATAACATTTAAACTGTTTCTTTCTGGCCACATGCAATATATTCTCCTTAACATGAGAGCTCTGGGATTTTGCTATAATATTACTGGATGTTTTCATTTTGTGGTGTCTTTCAGGAGGTGATGGGTACATTCTTTCTATTTCTATTTTATCCTCTGGTTCTAGGATATCAGGGCAGTTTTCCTTGATAATTTCTTGAAGAAGATGCCTAGGCTCTTTCTTTAAATCATGGATTTCAAGTAGTCCAATAATTCTCAAATTATCTCTTTGATCTATTTTCTGGGTCAGTCATGTTTCCAATGAGATGTTTCATATTTTCTTCTTTTTATCGTTTGTTTTTTTCTTCTGGCTTCTTAATGTTTCATACAGTCATTCATTTCCATGTCCACATTCACTTTCACTTAGTTTCTAAGGAATTCTTTTCTTCAGCAATTTTTTGTACTTCCTTTTCCATTTGCCAATTTTACTTTTTTAGTAGTTCTTTTCTTCAGTGGATTCATGTACCTCTTTTTCCTTTTGGCAAATTCTGCTTTTTAAGGAGATATTTTCTTTTGTGGATATTTGCATCTCTTACCAACTGGTTAACTCCCTTTTCATGATTTTCTTGCATCACTTTCATTTGTTTTCCTATTTTTAATTTGGTTTTTAAAATCCTTTTTGAGCCCTTCCAGGAATTCTTTTTAGGCCTATGACCAATTCACTTTTTTTTTCTTCAAAGCTTTGCATACAGCTCTTTTGATTGTGTTGTCTTCTTCTGGTTTTGTGAATTAATTTTCACTGTCATCATAGTAACTTTCTTTTGGGGGGGAGGACGGGCAATGAGGGTTAAATGACTTGCCCAGTGTCACACAGCTAGTAAGTGTCAAGTGTCTGAGGCTGGATTTGAACTCAGGTCCTCCTGAATCCAGGGCCAGTGCTTTATCCACTGTACCACCTAGCTGTCCTCATAGTAACTTTCTAAGGTCAGGTTCTTTTTTTGTTGTGATTGTTGTTGTTTTTCATTTTTCCAGCCTACTTCTTTACTTTTAACTTTATGTTAAAATTGGACTCTGCTGCTAGGGTAGAGGAGGCACTATTCCTTATTTCAGGTTTTTCATGCTGCAATTTTCAGACCTATTTGTGGGGTCTGCAAGTTTTTAGTTCTTCAAAGGTGGTATGATCTAAGGAGAAGTGAGGTCACTACTCTCCTCGTCTGTGCTTTGGTCTATGAGTGACTCCAAGCACTCTTCTCTGTCCTGAAACTGTGACCAAAGTCTTCACTCCACTGTGAACATAAGGTATAGTTTGCTAGTGATCCTCCCCACCCTTGTACTGAGACCTAGGCATTGCAACAGAGTTCTGAACCCAGTGTAAGCAAAGAGTCCCCTATGATCTTCTTCTGACTAGTTGTTCAATTCATTTATCATCTGGGGCCTGAGAACTCCAGATGATTAATTCAACTGGGCCAGGTGACATCATGATCAATGAAATCTAGATGCTCTCTTGAAATCTCTTTCATATTAGGTATCAACTCCTTTGTTCTCATAATCCCATATTTTCCAGTCTAAAAGAATTAATTAGTTCTACATTTTTCCTGTTGTCGGTCATTATCATCCTACCTACCATGAGCAGTAGATTCTACCCAATATTTAATCCTAGTCCTTTCTCTAATATAACAAAACATGTAACTTTTTGCTATCCAAACATTTCCTTGCTCATTCCGAGTCTTAGCATTCATGACACTAGCTTTATAGGATCATGCCACATTTTTCCATTCATTATGCTACCTATCTTTGATTTTATCTTCTGCACATATCTTTAAAATCTCAAGGTGTTTCTGCTTTGAAAATTAACAATTCAGATAGGAGAGACCTTAGCATGACCAAGTAGGAGGCCCTATAAAACCAGTGGTATAAAAGACAGTGGAGGAAATAAAAATTATGAAGAAAAGGGAAAGAGTTCATTCCAGAAAGAGAAGATAGATTCTTAGTGTGGGAAATGAGCAGTAGATATAATGAGCATCAAAGCAGGGGGAATAGTCATCAAAACTGGGGAAAGGAATACTAACTGACAAGGAAAGGGAAATCAGTGGCTTGGAAAATGGGAAAAGGATATACATATAACCTCTAAAAGAGTCAGATTTTAGAAGCAGAGGAAAGGAGATGCACAGATACACCTGGTTATAAAAGAAGAAAACAAACTAAGCTAGAGAGAATTATCAAGTTATTTATCAAGCTAAGATTGTAGGGACCTTTTTATGTTACCCATAAGTACAAAATAATCACATAAGATTTGAAGATACATTTATTCTATTGTAGCCTGTTGTACAATATATCTAATGATATTCTTAACCATTAAATCAAGAGCAGGCAGGAAAAGAGAAGGGAGAAAGTTATGAGCTACATTTAGATATTGGGAATATTTGATCTGATGACTACTGAGAGACAGCTAATTTATTTTAAGTATCGAACTAACCAGATCTTCCCTGGAGATCACTCTCCAAAATCTCTACACAGATTTCCTAACAAGATGTGTAACACCCATGTGGAAAGAGAGAGAGAGAGAGAGAGAGAGAGAGAGAGAGAGAGAGAGAGAGAGAGAGAGAGAGATGATTACATTGGGCAATTGGTAGGGTTGGAGAAAGACTTCATTGAATTCAGAGGAAAGAAAAGGAATATTTATGCTTCCTAGAGAAAACAATTTTTTTTAAAGTTTTAATTATTCAGTAAGAAATGGTTCTATATTCTTTCCAAAAAAATGCTGTGTGACCCTGGGAAAGTAATTTAACCTTATTTGCTTAGTTTCCTCTTCTGCAAAATAAGCTGGACAAGTATCTTTGCCAAGAACTCCCAAATGGGGTCATGAAGAGTCAGATATGACTGAAAAATGACTCAACAACAACACCAACAAAAGTTAAGACACTACGTACAATATCCATGCCTCTTATTCCTCTCTCAGGTATTAGAGAATTGGGACCATTCTAAGTTTTTCAGCTATACTCTTTGTATTTATCCTAAACTTGAAACAAAGACCAACCTGTGTAAAAACAGTATTCTTTGGGTGATTCTCTGTAGCTGGGTCATAGGATATCAAGAATTGTCTGAGTCACCCAAAGAAATTTCCATTCTTATTTCTTCCCTCTGGGGCCAAACAGAACAATTCAAATAGATCTTCCATATTACAGGTTTGGAATATTTAAGGATAGCTATCATATGCCGCTCTACATCTTCTCTTCTCCAGAGTGAAAATACCCAATTCTGCCAATTGGTCTTTAGATGGTGTGATCTTGAGGACCTGTGATATCTATATCTAGCTCACCTTCCTCAGGCTACTGACCAGCTTCATCAATGCCTGGCATAAAAGGTATCACTCAGAACTGAATACACCATTCCAAATAGGACCTGATAAGGGCAGATAACAGTGCTACTAACAACTCCTCAGTCATAGTCAGATCATAGGTTCGATGAAGAGCTGGAAAGGCTATTGACCCCAAATCCCTGGCTTTGCAAATAAGGAAAAAGAAGCCCAGAGGGGTCATGTCATTTACTTAAGGTCATACAAGTAGTAAAGGACAGAGGCAGGATTTGAATGGAAGCTATTTTATTCCAAATCCATGATTTTCTTACTGTTCCACTCTACAGCTCACTGGGGCTGACAGAACCACTGTCAGGGTTTTGGTTTCTCTTTCCTGAACATTCCAGTAATGAGCTTGCTAAAAATGCCCAGAGATGGGTTTGTCTGTATATCCAATAGATTTGAGTAGGGAGGCATTCTTGTGTGTGAGCCCTATGTATTATCTCCACTGGAAAAGTTTGTGTATATGGGTTTTTATTCAGATATAAAAGGATTTACTTTCTTATCCCTGAACTCTAAAGGGCTAATGCAACACTAAAAAACTAAATTTATATAAACTTAATTTATTTTTTAAAAGCAACAGAATTTATGCCTATTTGAGTATAACATTTTGCAGATCTTAAGTCTTTCTGACAACACCCATTGAAAGTACATCGGAGAGGGGAGAATCTTCCTGGTGCTGTCACCACTCTACCATTCCCCCCCAAAAAATGCAAAAATTCTTTTTAAAAAACTTAATCATCAAAAAAGTCACTTTATTTGTAAAGTCTATCGTTTCTTCATTTACAAAATTAGGGGGACCAAGGTGGATGTTCTATGAGACCTCTTCCAGCTTTATATAATGTATAAAATTCAAAAGTTACTTACAAGTAAACTTGTACCTAATAGGTGCTCCCCAAATAAGCACATAGCACTGGACACTACTTCTCTTTTAACATAAAATAATATTTCATTACTACCTTTTGGCTGCTATTTACCACATATTGAGCTTGTGATCCAATAAAATCCCTAAATCTTTTTTAGACAAATTATTTCCTAGTTTGTACCTCCACTATCATAGATGTTCTCAAATATTGTGTTTAAATCTAGGTAAACTGTATCTATAGTATTCCCTTTACATATTATTCCCCTCACCCCATACCTTCATGTAATCTATGATCCAGTGATAGTCTTCCTTGCTATTCTTAGCAGAAGACATTCCCTCTCCTGATTCCAGACAGCTTCATCCCTGGAATTGTTCCTTCTCATCTGTCTTTTAGCTTCCTTAAAGTACCAGCTAAAATCTCACCTTCTACAGGAAACATTTCCCTATCGCCTTTAATATTATTGTCTTCTCTCTGCTGATTATCTCCAACGTACCCTGTATATATTTTGAATACATTGATTTACTTGTCACCTTCCCCAAATAGACTCTTAGCTCCTAAAGAATATGGGCTAGGTTTTTTATTCCTATTTTTGTTTTGTTTTGTTTTTAGCCTTTCTTTGCATTTCCAGCACTTAGCACAGTTCCCGACACATAACTGGTGCTTAACAAATGCTTGTTGACTGACTGACCAATCTGGCAGCCTAATTATCCTATCAAAAAAGGGTATGAGATCAGTCTGGCATTACTGGATTTTGGGGTTTGTTTGGTTTGGTTTGCTTTTTTTTTTAATAAAGGCAGGCTGCTTCTTCATGAGCACTATGTATCCTTTTAATAATATATTCTAAATTGTTACCAGGAATCCCAGTCAAAGCTCACTGAACTAGAGTTGGCAAACCAGACTCTCTTTTTGGAGAGAAGTAGGTGGGGAAGGGAGATGAAATCAGCATAATTGGGCTTCTCTGGTCCTATGCCATTTACAGAGATTCAGTTATCACACACCACCTGCCTGCTTATTTAGTGCCCAGGGATATAGTTCTTCTGGCCTGGTTGATTTGTAATCTTCAAGGGCAGCTATATACCCTTCTATCATCTTGTTACTTATGTTTTAGGTATCTAAGTCACTCTCCATTTATCTGATACAATGAATTTAGATAAGAACACTGGTCTGATGCTTTATGCAAATCGAATCCACAACACATGATTTGAGCGACTATACTACATGACCAGGTACCTGGAAAGGTGTAAGAGAAACTTCTGATTATGATATGCATCCTGGCATCATACTCTATATTCTGTACCACATTGATCTGCCATTCTTACCTGTTGCTCTAGGTTCTTTTATTTCTCAGAGACCAATCTTGGTCGATGGAAGAGATAAAGGAATGAGAAATCCCTGGAAGTCAGGTTTTACATTATTAAAAAGGAAGATTGCATCTTGTATCCAAACTAGATATCAATTTAGCTCTAGATAACTAAGTGATTATTGACTGGCCCCAGTTAAAGGAAAATCCTTCCCTGAAGAGAGAATTTCAGTAGTTGCTATATTGAATGAGCAAAAGTTTTGGAAAAAAAAAAACATCAGTACCCACAGATTTATAAAGTTTTGAGCATTTGGCATGAGTATGTTCTTGAGGAAAGTTTTGACATTGTGTTTTAGATCAGAGATCTCTTATTAATTCAAACTTTCTGAATCAATAATGACTGCTTTTTTCCCTCTTTTTTTGGAAACAGAGCACCTATACAATGATATCATTTGAGGCAGAGGGAAAATCTTTGCTGAATGAGCTGAGTGCTTCGCTGCCCACAGAACCCATTTAGTAATCACTCCAGTATGAAAATCAAGATCATTATTTTGATAGGGCCAATACACTTGAAAGGCACATAAGATTATATCAGTAAAATTTTTATTTGCATAAAATATGCTTTCAGCACAAAGCCACTCAGGTGTAGCACTGTTCACTACCAGAAATGCAATTCAGTGTGAGCTGTTTCCTAAAGGAAAAGTACATGTGAGAATTTAGATTATTTTGTCTAGCACAGCTGCTGCTTGTACTGCAAAAAGAGAGCTGCAGCTGATGACAAGGTAGTATGGAACTTGACACCTCAGTTGGCGTGCATCCAAGAATGCAGAATGTTTTAGCCGGTCTGTGGCATGTGATACATTTCTTAATTGTTGATAACATATAATTAGGACAATCTAAGCCTAGTTTAATGAATGCAATAAGTTAAACTGAAGTGCTTGACTATACTTGGATAGACTTTGTTAGTCTTGGAGCATGAAACTGCAGAATAACATTTTATAAACAGTACAAAATGGAATCTTCCCTTTACAAACTATCAGCCTAGAATTATGGCTGACACCCTAAGCCACAGTACAAATTCTGTGCACTGTATAAACGTCAACTGATATTCATGGCCAACGTGCCCAAAATAAATTTTGCCCTTGAAGATTTTAAAGGTAAGTTTTAGATGGAGAACTTGAGCACATAAAAAATGACTGTCTAATAGGGCTGTTAAATCAGCTATCGACCTCATTTATTTTGACAAACTTCTTCCTAAAATGTTCACAGTTCAAGCTGCCATGGTACAACTCATGTTGTTCTCTGTGTACGTGTGTGTGTATATGTGACTGCCTCTGTTTCTGTATGTCTCTATGTCTGTCTGTCTGACTCTCTTTGTCTATCTCCCCCCATCCATCTTTTTTAAAAACATTTCTTTGAAAAATGAATTGACAAAGATGAAGAAAAAAAACTTTCTGTTAATAGTTTCAAAAAAAGTGATCTTTTCACAGTCAGTGACCTATAAATTTTGTTAATATTATATATATTACAATCTGGGGATTGCATAGACAGTTTAGAGTTAAGAGAATTTATCTGTATTTCTTTTCCCCTATTTCCTTATCTTTGATTTCTATTAATTTCACCTTTGTTGTTTAATTAATTCCAAAGTAATAAAATTTGATCCTTTTGTGGAAAAGAAGCTGTAAGGCTACTTTCTTATTGGCCTGGGAGAAATATCAAAAAGGGCAGTTCAGAGGAGAGGGAGCTTTGAACCTAGAGGTCCCTCATTATTTCCGGGACCCCAATATTTCTGTGAGTCACCCAATTAACACTCCATATATTAAATTTCGGCCCCTACATATATGTGTGTGTGTGTGTGTGGTGTTTATATATATATATATATATATACACACACACACATATGCACGCATATATATTTAGTATTTTTGTTTTGTAAATATGTGTGTGTACATATATATCCCTAAAGTGCCTGTGAGAGGTGTCCACTTTCCTGAGAAAGAGTTCAGTTTGAATGCCCATATCTTGTGTACAAGGAATTTTTTATAAGGAAAATTCCCTAGATATAACCATCTAGATAAACATAACAGAGGAAATAAAGACCTAACAAAAGTTTTCCAATATACCATATTAAATATATAAATATATGAATGTATTATACATATGTATACATATGAATTGTCCACATTTATATAGGTGAGTACATGTGTGTGTACTAATATACAGATATTTTAAAAGGAGGAAGCTCTCCCTGTTTATTCATCATATGCTTTCTTGAGGATTTTTTCTTCTTTAAATTTGTTCTAATGTTATCAGAATTGATTTTTAGTCCCAGTGATCCCAGAGGAACTGTCTTGAGTGAAGCTCTTATCGGGGAACTGTAATGAAGCATCAGCTTGCAAAGCTGTTACTATGGTGCTCACATATCTGAAGAAAATTTTTAGTGGAAATAAAATTCCAAAGCACTAAATTTAGAGGTATTTCGTTTCCTAGTAAGAGGTATAAAAATAGTACTACTAGATACAGTTTAAATTCCAAAGGGGAGATATTTATTCTTGTACGATGCTCAACCAAGTACCACTGGCAATGCCAGTTCCTTTCCATGGACTTTTAAACAAATTAAGAATCATGTTAACTAACTCCCTGGTTAGGTCCCGGGAGGACAATACTTAACAAGTGATAAAAATAAAAGAAGAGTGCACTCATTTTTACATTAATGTCACTTTCACAGGAATAGGTCTGACAAGAAGAATTATTTGAGAGTTAACTATTTTCTTTTACTTAAGAAAGACCTTTGAAGAGGGGCGGGATATAGACCTCATGGGCAAAAATTCCATAACTATTTTTAGATACCAAGTTGTGTACTAGATGACAGAGGGCAACAGGAGCTAAAATGGCAAATTCTGCTTCCTATTATTTTTGAAAATGAGCCAACGATACCCCAGTTTGCTCGAGAGCCCAGGTTTAAGCCATCTATTCCAATAAAGAGAACATGCTTTACTGAAAACCAGGAGAAAATATGCTCCCTAAACTAAAATAATTTTCCTTAGGGAAAACTGCAAAGTATTGCATTATCATACAATTTTTATAAACAAATGTCTACCAGTCACCTTCTGGTCCATTAGAAGGGCGGGCCCCACTCAAAAATCTGCTCACTTTAAATAAAATTTTCTTCTTATAGATACTACCTCCACAACCAATAGAACTATGAGCAGAAGGTATTTTTAAAAGCCCTTTTAAGCAATTTATACTGTTGACTATTAAATTCATAAAAAGATAAAAAGAACTGAAAATTTCCCTAACAGCAGCCTCACATGTGATTTTACTTTTAACCTTTCAGGTTCACAAGGGAAAGAAGGAACTAGGCATCTTGTAAGAAGCTCATGAGTAAAGTAGTTACAGACCAATACCTCGGTGTGAGTAAAAGGGCCACATGTAATTCCTGAGTGATAGCAAAAAGAGATAATACTTCCCTAAATATTCCATTCATTACATGTGCTTTTAAATCGGGAACTTTGGAAAAATTGAGTTAAACAGTATTAGGTTTTGGCAAATGTGAATTTAAGGAGGCATTTCTGAGCTTGTACAGTTCAGTACTCAAAGGAAAGGAGTGTTAATAATGTGATAACTTGCACTGGTTTTATGCATTATGTCCAATTGTGCATAATATGTAAAATATGTAGGTTTGGCCCCTCAAGGGGCATTTTGAGAAAATGCCTCCATAAGCCCCTCTTTTCTATTAACACAAGCAGAATTCATTTTTAAAAACAAATAAATAAATCGCGACCATATTTTCAGTGGCCTTTTCAGGAAATGTGGTCTTCCCACATGTTTCTCTTGAGAATACTTCTCTAGGGAGGGTATTGGTGCCATTATTAATCTCTAGGCTATTGAGATTCAAGGCATACCACACAGCACAAAGTGAACACTTCTGGCTATATTCTCTTTTGCACATAAACCTAAGTGTAAATTCAAATGTCTTCTAGTCGCTAGTCCCCACCCACCATCAAGGAGGACTTATTTGCTCCAGCTGGTAAAGAGTACTGCCTTCCCCAGAGAATTCATGATGATTTTCTGGGTACTCTATATCTATTAATGTTACCATGTTGTGATTTTCACATCTATTTGACAAGGGTCACAATATGTAACAAAATAAGCAATGAGGAAAAGGACTAAAGGATGCAAATTTATTTTTGCTTTCATACAGAATAATAGACTAAAATGCAGTATTCATCAAATGTATTTCAGGTGTGCTTTTTTTTTTTTTCTGACACACTTGGAAGGCAACTTTCAAAAATGCTAGCTTAAGATGGCTTAGCAGCCTCCAGAATCAAAATTGCCTCTGTTTGAATTCCTTATTTGTTGATTTAAAAAAAGAGAAAGTGTGGGCCCATTTTTATCAATACAGCCAACAATGGTTTCTTTTCTTTTTCATTTCTTTTTTGTAATATAGTAAATGAAATCTTTTGGTTTTCCTCCATGCATGTTCTTTGGCCAAAACCTTCTCCTTATGAAAAAAGGGAAAACAAAAACAAACAAAATCTACTTATAAGAAAGAACAAAGCTCTCTAAAGAGAAACAACAATACAGAAATCCATCTTTCTAAAGTGTATAAATGTTATAGTGAGCTGCACAGATCTCTCAAGTATCAAGTATTACTAAGTAAGCAAAATGAGATGAAAATCCAGGAAATTTCTGAATAACTTTTCTCTATCCCTTGCCTACCCCAAACATCTACACTCCCTTTCTCTCTCTCTCTCTCTCTCTCTCTCTCTCTCTCTCTCTCTCTCTCTCTCTCTCTCTCTCTCTCTCTCTCTCTCTCTTTCACTGGCTTACACACACACACACACACACACACACACACACACACATAATCCACCACTAGCATTGCAACTGCCACCACTACTAGGCATGTCTGACTTTTTTTTGGCCTGGTTGTTTCATCCTAGTTGATCATATTCAATAACTGATCACTAATAGCACCACTTTAGTTTTCCTGGCCTAACTCGTAAATGTGTATTTTTTAATCTAATCTTTCTCTGGATTAAAGAATCATAAAATACTAAAGCTAGAAAAGACCTTTGGAAAAAATTATAATCATCTTGAGAGCAAGATGTCTTATTTGTCTTTATATTTGTTACCCCTGAATATTTTTTCTCAGTCCCTTGCATATGAACCAAAGATCCAATCTGATAGAGAATTACAAAAAATTAGAAGTCGGTTTTGGCCCTGTTCTTATGCACTTCACAGTAAAATATGGAAGAAACAAGCAACCAAAAAAAAGCCATTTTAAAACAAAAGTAGTGACAGAATATTGGAACAAAGGAAGAAGATTAGAATTTGACTAACAACGCACAATGGGGCTTTAAAACACTCCTTGTGCCAAGTATATTTTGTTCATAATTTGGGAGAATTTTTTTAAAGCATAGGATTTTGAGATATAAGGGATCACCCAACAAAAACCTTTTCATTTTACAGATAAGTTAAGTGATCTTGCCAAGGCCATGAGACTAGTGAGTTGCAGAGACAGGATTAGAACCCAAGCCATCCAATGGCAAACCAAAGGCTTATTCCGCTATCTCCACACAGCAATGAGAAATAGCTTTGGTTCTGATCCCTAGATCTCACCTTTTAAGAGAAGAAAAGGAATTAGATATCTGCAAGAACTTCATTCTCCCTTAAACTGCTGTGGTTTCCAATAGGACTTTACCCAAATGGATATTTGTGTGAACAAAGAAATCACTACATACCACCATAATATGATGCTGGACTTGGGATTCAGGAAGACCTGAATTCAAATCCTTCCTCAGTCTCTTAATGGTTACAGATTATTTCAGTTCTTTGAGTCATAAGGCTTCAAGTTTTTATTTGTCATGGGATCTACTGGAAAGGGGCAGGAGGTAGACCTATGTTTTCCCTACAATAGGGAACTCCCAGGTGAGGGGACTTTGTCTGCCAATGTAGGTTTGTACCTTATACAAAGTTGCTTAGAACACCAGGTTAAATGACTAGAGTTCAGAGTCACACCCTAGAGAGCCAGTATGGGACAAAAGTAGGACTGGAACTCAACTCTTCTTGGCTTCAAAGCTAGTTCTCTCTCTCTGACACCATACAGACTTTCTCCTAGGAATCATCAGCTATAGACTGTATAAAGAAGATCTGAATTGTGAACAATGATAAAATGTAGTTGTTCTAACTTTTAATATATTTGCCACCAAATGTCATTTACAAATGGTTTCTATCATCTGTAAACTAAAAGTTAAAGAATAATAAAACATTTAAAATCAATTGGAACTAAAAGCACAGAGGAACAATATGTAAGTTCTATGGCTAGTGTGGTTGGGGTAAGGACTGATAACTAAGGGGTATATGGAAGGATATATTATCTGCCCTCATTCGAGCTATGTTATATTTTACTTAACAGTGATAAAACTGTCCTTAACACTTCATTTGTCTAGAGCCATGACATTTGGGTAGCATTCCATTTACCTAAGTACAAAAGGCAACTTAAGAGCCCACTGGCTCCAATTCTTGACATAACCTTTCTGACCAATGTCCCTATGGCAAATTCAGAAGCAGGGGAGCTTTACCAAATGAGTGATGCTCTACCCTCACTATATGACTCTAGGCAAATCACTTGAACTTTCAAATTCAATTTCCCCTTTCCTAAAATGTAAAAAATAATAGCACCTACTTTCCTAGGTTGTGAGGAATAAATGAGACAATATTTGCAGAGTAGAGCACTTTCCAAACCGTAGAGCTAAGCATTAAACCAGCCTAAGTCAGACCTGGCCCTCAACAAGGTGACTAGCTTTGATTAAAATTATCTATTTAATAATGGGTAATTTTTACCAAGAATGAGAAAAGACATACTCTGGTTTCTCTTCAGATCATATAAACCTTTGGCCTTTTACTAAAGAATGAGAGAAGAAAGCATCCCCAGAGTATCCCTAATAGTTTATACATTTGACAAGAACTTAAAACATTTCAGAAATACTGTACTGTCATTAAGGCCATGAGTAGAAGAATCCTGTGTAAATGTATTTCACTCATGGGGGAAAGAAGACTTCTTGCTGCCCACCACCAACCCACACTTGCCATTCAATATGGGTTTCAAAGTTTTGGCTTTCCCCTTCCTAGGGGGAGGAAACGGGCAATGGGAAACTGGCCTCATTGAATCATAACAGAATCACCCACAATGAGGCCCTGGAATGTAGCCATTGCATCAACATCGGGGTAATGGAACATAACTCCTTCGAGGTAGACATGGCATAGCTAAGCGGTTCCTGTAAGAGGAACCGAATGAAATAAGTAACTGCAAGGAGGGTGGGCAGAAGAGATGCCTTTCAGAAAACCCGAAAAGCAAAACTTCTAGCAATGCAGTATTGTTTTGAAATGCCAGGAAACCACAGCAGCAAACAAACCAACTGGGCATGTAGCAACCCAAAATAGGGTGGCTTCCATTCTCCACCCCACCAAGTCTACATAAACCTGTCACAGGGGGCCTGTAAGAGGCTCCATGGGGGTGTGGAAAATAACTGCTGTCACAGCAGAAATAGCTTGGCTGAGTCTTAAGAGAGGCTGCTTTGCTTGGGTTCTTTCAGGAACTGAACATTAGCATAGCTAAGCCTGGGTACAGACATTCACAGGGCCTACAAGCCCCAGAATCATTAGGGCATGTCATCTTGCTAAGTACACCCCTTCACTGGCTCTCTCTATACACAGGAAAAATGTGCATTAAAAAGTATATCTGATAACTGCCACACAACTAGGAACAAGGTGCCCTTCCTTTTGCTCTTCTAGAAAACTGTAAAGAAGAACGTTTCTAGGTATGGTGATTTGAAATGAAGGGGATGGGGTTGGATTCAATATAATGGAGGTAAAAAAGTTCAACTAGATAGCACAGTGGATAGAGCATCAGGACTGGAGTCAGGAAGACTCATCTTCCTGAGTTCAAATCTGGTCTCAGACAATTACCAGCTGTGTGACCCTGGACAAGTCACTTAATCCTGTTTGCCTCAGTTTCCTCATTTATAAAATGAGCCTGAAAAGAAAATGACAAACCACTCCAGTATCTTTGCAGAGAAAACACCACATGACCATACAACAAAAAAGGTTAATTTTCTTGTCCAAATAGGAGGATCAAACTTCTGGTTCATAGTCTTGTAATTTGTTTCCCAACCATCACATTTTTAAATAAAAACAAACAAGTGAATAAATAAAAATAAAAGTCCAGGAATCCTAGAGCGGCATTTTAAAAGGAATGTATACCCAAATAAAAAACAATTCCAAAAAATTTAGATTTTGCTATATATTCCTAAGGGTCTGTGATGTGACACTGTCTTCTGGTGAAATAATGTATATTTGGTCATATATTGTGGTGGATAATTTGATAGCAAAGCTCAATCATAGGAATTCAAAGCCTATCTAAATATGAACATACAGTTAGTGGGTGAAATATATCAACTATAAATATTGACATAGTTCTTTTGAAATTATCATTCCATGGCATACTTTTCAAATGGGCAATAGTCTTTATTATATCTTAACATTCAAGAAATAAAGTGAGAGGAAACAAACAAGCTCATTTTCAAAATGAATGAAACAAAAGTCTTTTTGGATTATTCATCAAGCAAGTCACTGGTAGTGTTCTCTTACCCAAATGCAATTGTTAATAAGATGCAAAATGTTAAAAGAACCTTTTTCAAATGAGTGCACCTAAGGACAAGACAAAATGCGTGACTGGATTAATTTTAAAACCTAAAACTTTAGAGTCATGGTAATATTTAGGACCTTTATAGGAAATAGCAAGGGCTTGATATTATTAATCAGTTTCCACCATGATGAGTAAAAACTGGTTATTTCTGGGGCATTTTTGAATAAGACTATAGTTGAAACACTTAAACTTATTTCACCTCCTTTACTTTGAAAACTAACAACTGAATTACTTTAAAAAAAAAAATTGTGGCACAATACCACCCCACCCCTCAGCCATTGGCCAAATATGAGATCAAGAACTTTTTTTTTCCTTTTCCCCTTTATAGAAAGTTTCCCTAAAACATTAGTGATTATAGCAATGTTATATTTGGTTTGAAAGAAGAGTCTGTCTAGTCTCTCAATGTAAATAAGAAGTTATTATATGCATACTTGTTAAAAAATTGACAACTATTTTCCTAGAAACACAAAGGCAGGAAATAACTCCAAAGTAGTTTTGTGACCCCTTATCTATGGAAAATATGCTAATCACATTTGGAATTTATGTTGTCTTCTGTAGGCACAGGTATAACTGTCCCAGTGAGCATCATATCAAGGTACTTGTGTTTAAGAAGGGCCTCCCAAGAGCAAGCATTCATTCCTCTTTGGAACCTATGTTCTTGGTATCCATGAATCCAATATGCTCAATGACTCTGACAGTGAGTGCTACTGAGGTCTCAACTCTAAATAAATAGTTTAAAATAAAAGTTGGATAAATATCCATCTGTGCCAATGATGCGGTTGGAGAGGGAGTGCTGTAAACACAAAGTAAATTAAACGGGATCTACTTTTGTGGGGTAAATAGCTACTTAGGCCAGTTATTATAGAGAAAATTTTGTTGTGTGGTGCGACAGCACGTACCCATGCGGCTAACCTACAACTCATAGAAGAAACAAATCCCACCCATATCTAGGAGCAGTGCCATGGGCCAGACCACAATTCCTATGAGGGATGAACTTAATTTGCTGCAAATGAAGCCCAGGCACTGCTTCAGCTCATTAGCTGGTTACAGACATACTGCAAGAGAAGAAAGTGGAATTGAGTAGATGTTCCAACTTCTACATGTGCTGTGAATAAAACAGACTATTGTTTTTTGATAAAGAAGTATTGTTTTGAATGTGCAGAGTAACCAAGTAAAGGCAGTGGAATTTTTTGGCCAAATATAGTCTCTTGCTCACTCCTAAAAATCCTAGCTTTTAAATTAGGATCTGAAGTCATTGAAGGGAAAAAAAAAAAGCAAAGGAGGAAGAGAGAGAGAGAGACAGAGACAGAGAGAGAGAGAGAGACAGAGAGAGTTTACATTCCTGTAGCCTGCTACAGCAAAGCCAAACAAATGTTTGGCTTTAAACTCACTAACATGTAACTCTTTCACAAGCCTCCCTTTCTAGAGGATTGAAGTCAGAAGATAGCATTTCCGTTATCAAGACTCTTTGTGCCAAAACTGTGTGTGTGTGTGTGTGTGTGTGTGTATGTATGTTTGCATACGTGTGTGTGTGTGCCTGCATGGATACTCAGAAACAGTACTGTAGGGGTACTGTAGTGGTTTTAGATCATGTAGGCCACTTTTAAATTTAAAGAACCTACGGTCTCACAGTCTCTGGCATATGAAATTCCAAGTCCCAGTCACAAACTGATTTTTTTAAAGCATCGTCTAACTAACCGCTGAATGGACAAGGAGTATGTTATTTTCAAGCACAGCCTCCCTTGCCAGCTCAGGTAATAAAAACCTAAAGGACAGGGGTCAAGCTAAGAAGGATCACTTGGGCGTGGAATGGCCCACTGGCAGTACTTATTGCCATTAAAACAACAATGTGCCTCATTCTTAAGACCAGAGCACCAGACTGGGGCCATACAATATTTGTGAATGGAGTGGGACACAGCTGATTTGTCTTGCTCAGACATTAATAGCCAATTTTCACTCAGCCTATTGGCTCGACCTTGGGGCACCCGGAATTGACCATAGAGGCTCCTGAAACTATGAATGGATTATATTTGGGAACCTTTTTTTTAAGGCAAAATCACATTCTAATGAACTCCAAAGTTTTCAGCCAATGGAGTTTTGTTAGAATGAGTCCATTGCCAAAAACCCATGTTCCCAGACTGTGGGAGTAACCCAGGCACTGGAAAGCCAATTAGCAAGTGAAAGAAAAGTGCCCTAAGCCCAATGCAGAAAAGGGGAACATAGGACATATTTATATCCTCGACATTTTCCTCTTCCTACTTTTTAGATCTTTAGGTGTCATTTTTAAAAATTTTCTTGTGTATTTGAGGATTTGGAATATTCACTTGAGAGTCATAAGGTTTGAGAAGTTTAAGATGAGAAGGGAGGAAGAGACTGGATTGACCGTCGAGTCTGTTTTCTTGGTTTTCTTGGCAAAGATACTAGAGTGGTTTGCCATTTCTTTCTCCAACTCATTGGACAGATGAGGAAACTGAGGCAAACAGGCTTAAGTGACTTGCCCAGGGTCACACAGCAAATAATTATCTGAGGTCAAATCTGAACTCAGAAAAATGATTGTTCCTGACTCTAGGCCCAGCACTCTATCTATTGTACCATTTAGCTACCCAAAGACAATTAATACCTGTTGGCAAAATGCGACTTGGAATAGCTGAGTTACTGCATAAGCTAGTTCTCGTTCCCTCCCTCTTCCCCCATTCTGAAAAAAAGGCCAGAAATCAAACACTTTTGTCTTCAGATGCTACTCTTACATGGAGAGGGATCAGAGGAAGTGTGGGCTTTAAAGACAGATAATCCTCTGTAGATTACTCATTTTCAATCTATTAACGAAGCATTTTTTAAAGTGTGTTTTATATATATACAGCATGTTTCTTTTTTAATTATTTTTATGTATTTATTTATTTATTTTGCGGGGCAATGAGGGTTAAGTGACTTGCCCAGGGTCCCAGGGTCACACAGCTAGTAAGTGTCAAGTGTCTGAGGCCGGATTTGAATTCAGGTCCTCCTGAATCCAGAGCCAGTGCTTTATTTACTGTGCCACTGAGCTGCCCCTGGCTTGTTTCTTAGAATCCTTCTTTCATAGAATCACTAACTAGTTTAAAGTTAGGTGGGAACCTAGAAATAAGCTAACTCAAAGCCCTTCATTTTATAAATGGAGAAGCCAAGACAAAAAAAGGTTAATTTGTCCAAATTTGTGTAAGTTATACAGTGTAGAAACAGGATTTGAACCAGGGGCAGCTAAGTAGAGCAGTGGATAAAGTGCCAGGCCTAGTTCAAAATCTGGCCTCAGACACTTACTAGCTGTGTGACACTGGACAAGTCATTTAAGCCTGTTTGTAAAATGAGCTAGAGAAAGAAATGGCAAACCACTCCAGTATCTTTCCCAAGGAAACCTCAAATGGGGTCAGAAAGAGTAGGACCCAACTGAAATGACAGAACAGCAAAAACTAACAGCTTTGACTTCAAACCCAGCACTTTTCCTTCTACATCTCTACTTTCTGTTATGAGATTTTTGCCTCTTTAAATATAACCACAATTTGATTTCAGTGTTATTTTTTTAAACTAACCATTCGAGCAAAGGCAGAAATTTTCTATTTCCTATGAATTATTATTCCTCTATCATTCTGTATATGTTCATATACATACCCATGATAAAATTATACCACTCACTTATGGAGATAGGGTGGAAGAATATATGGATATTGCTCTGTATGTATGCAGTTTTTTTTGTGTGTGTGTGTGTGTGTGTGGATTGTAAAAAATAACTACAACAACACAAGTGTTCAGGATTCACCCAGGGGGAGAGGTACAGACTTGGCTTATGACTCACCATAGTGTCTAATTCCTTTGGCCCCAGGATGTCTTTCAGTTCAACTTTGCCAGTCAATGGAGGGCTAGGGATAGGACCATGTAGGAGCACAATGTCAAGATTAGAAAATGGCTCTGGAATGAGAAATTCATGTGATGAAGAGAATGGAATCCCAGGCTTGGAGAAGTCTATGGGCCTCAGGCCATGGGGCTCAAGTCCTACATGCCATAAAGGGTAGAGGTGATTTCACCACTAAGAACTGAGCCAAACAGGAAAGATCTCACTAGTAGAACTTACAGACATGTTAATCTCAATGGAGGGACTGAGAAAGTGGTTTAACAAGGACCCCAGGTCAAAGAAAATTCTGGATAAGGGATAGGATAAACACCAGGACATGAAACCTGGAAGACAAAGCTATGGGTCTTAGATAAGAAAGAAAGCCTTTCTTGCTTGAAATTAGAATGACCGGAGGTTTCCAGATTATTGCTAATCAATGAGAATGAGGTACCCCAAGAATCATAGAGGTAGAGGATAATCTAAGGAAAGGAGTTAGCTGTACCCCAGCTTCCCAAATTTCTGACAGAGGACTTGAGGAGCAGATTTTTCGTTGTGGTCAGGCATTTGTCACATAAAAGCAACTAAAACCAAAAACCAAATACACACACATGACATCTATCTATCTATCTATCTATCTATCTATCTATCTATCTATCTATCTATCTATCTATCTATCCACCTATCTACCTACCTACCTCTCTTTCTCTCTATCTCTCTATCTATCTATCTATCTATCTACCTATCTCATGGACAAGAGCAGTTAAGAAGGACAGAGCTTAGGAAAATGAGCTCAGTGTCCTGTAGCTGGTGCCAAAGATCAAGGTCAAACAAAAAGAACCATTGTCACTTGTCAAATTGTTACCTTTTTATTTCAGTCAATGAGCATTTATTAAGTACCTACTCCGTGCTAGGCACTGTGCTAATTATTGGGGATACAAAGAAAGGAAAAAGACAGTATTTGTTCTCAAGACATTCATAGTCTAGTAGGGGAGACAATATACCAACAACTACCAACAAACAAGTACAAGACACATTAGAGACAATCAGCAGAGGGAAGGCACTTGGATTAAAATGAATCTGGAAAGGCTTCCAATAGAAGATAAGCTTTTAGCAGGGATTTGAAGGAAGCCAGAGGCAAAGATGAAGAGGAAGAGAATTCCAGGTCAATTGCCTATCCTTGGTCTCAGATCATGTGTTTGCCTTGGGGCACATTATAGAAAATCCCCTTTTAAAATATCTAGGTGGGGCAGCTAGGTGGTACAGTGGATAGAACACCAGCCCTGGAGTCAGGAGTACCTGAGTTCAAATCTAGCCTCAGACATTTAACACTTACTAGCTGTGTGACCCTGGGCAAGTCACTTAACCCCAGTTGCCTCACTAAAAAAATAAAATAAAATAAAATGTCTAGGTGATTGGGGCGGGGGGGAGGAGTAAAAAGAAAAGAAAATGTTATATACTAAAAAACAAAAAAGATAATGTAATGATAAAATTGAATGTTGTTTTGTCCTTCATTCTTGAAGAGTACCATGACTTCAGGGTGATGTCATGACTTCCACTGAATTGGATTTAAGTGAGGGAGAGCTGTACAAGGTCATCAACTTCACTCCCTTCGCCAGAGCCATCTGGGTCCAGTAGCAAGATATACATCAGGGTGACTGGAGATGGCCCCAGATGTTTAAAGCAATTGGGGTTACATGACTTGCCCAGAGTCACACAGCTAGTAAGTGACTGAGGTGAGATTTGAACTCAGTTCCTCTTGACTCTAGGGCCAGTGTTCTATCCAGTTCACCACATAGCTGCCCCAATAAAATTAAATAAATGATAAATAAAATAAAATATCTAGGTGAGGAATTAGTGTGCTGAGGCATCAGGAAACACTCCCTCTCCCCCACCCACTATATGTTTCTGGTTGTCAGGGACCCAGGAAAGCTAAAACAAGTGGTGGAAGTTAGAAACCCAGGAAATGGTGACAGTTATCTGGGTCTGAGGCTGACTTGTGTAAACATAAAGTAATGTTGAGATACAGAGGGTGCTGTGCAGGAGCTGGCTATGAACCCCTATTCTTTGGCCCCAGAACTGGTAGTATTTTGCAGAGTGCTTTTAATAAGGTAATAAGACACAATGGAAAGAGCACTACTGTAGGGGTCAAGAGACCTGGATTTCAGCCATGAACTTGTTTCATGGCCTTCAAAAAGTCATTTCTCCCTTGTGGATTTGCATTTGCTCCCACATAAAATGAAATTATTTAATTATATCCCTATCATTTCCTCTAACCCAAGTTTTTAGTGTCATTGGCAGGATTTGAACCCATGTCCTATGACTTGAGAGCCCATTTTTTTTTCCCTCCACTTTACATGTTACCTTTTTTTGTGGCCCTATGGCATTTCTTTTCTTTTGTTTTTTTTTTTTTAAGTGAGGCAATTGGGGTTAAGTGACTTGCCCAGGGTCACACAGCTAGTAAGTGTTAAGTATCTGAGACCGGATTTGAACTCAGGTACTCCAGACTCCAGGGCTGGTGCTCTATCCACTGCGCCATCTAGCTGCCCCCTTATGGCATTTCTAAAGCATTTGGAATGATCATTTTAATTCATATCCTTTTGCCTTATATGTATACTTTGTTGCCAATACTTTGAAAATGCTTCCTTTAAGAAATTATAAAGGCAGGTAACAATGACGTCACACCCTGTGTGCATATGAAGATGCTACTGACCATTGCTGTCATTGTGATCTTATAGTTGGAGAGACAATAATGGGAATTCTTCCTCTTCTTTGGTTAGTGAATACTTGTGCCTCCTGCTAGGATTATTCTCCCTCAGAGCAGAAGAGGACAAAGGAATAAATTGTAATCCTCAGGTGCTACTAGGGATGCTACATGTAAAATGGTGTATTGAAAAGAGTCCTGCATTTAGAAACCTTACCATTTTCCATCATATTCATATAAATCATAGAACTGAAATAACCCACTTTGACCCTAGGGGAGAAAAGTCAAGAGTATCAGAAAAGATATTTAGATGAATAGATGTAGACATTCCATCCGCTGGAATAGATCAGATCCTATCCACACACATTCTCATCCATCACATGTCATTTTTGACTTTTGTCTAAACCTCAGGGAATTAACTCCAGAGGGATAGTGAGTGGAAGTAAAGCTTTTAGATTTTATGATCAGACCATCTCTTGTTATGTCTGGAACTCTTAAACATGTCCTGAAATTATCAGAGAAAAGTCACAGACATAACAGAAATGTGGCCTAGGCTGTCTCAGGAATGCCTCATCATCACAGACCAATCCTCATCAGAAGGTTGACCCCTAGCCATGAAGGAGATACCAAGCATAGCCTCGGTATACAAGGTGCCTATGGGAAAAGGAAAATACAGAAGTCACATGCTTGCTTCACAACCATCACAAGATACCAGAAAAGACAAGCACACTTTCCATAATGAGACAGAGAAGACTCCTGATAATCCCAAATAATCCAGGTGGCTACAGTCATGTACCACAAAGATTGCCTTGGGTCCCAATTGCTTTTTGAAAACAAACCATACACAGAGACGGCAATATTGTTTGATGAAGAACCAAAAATGATTTGACTATTCTCAACAATACAATGATCCAAGGCAATCCCAAAGGACTATTGATGAAACATATTATCCACCTGCAAAGAAAGAACTGATATTGATGGAACAGACTGAAGCATGCTATTTTTCACTTTCTTTCATTTTTTTCTTTTAATCAAGATTGCCTGTACAAAATAACAAATATGGTAATGTTTTACATAAACATACATGTATAACCCATATCTGATTGTTTGCCATCTCAGGAAGGGGGAAGGAATTGAGGGAAAGAGGGATAAAAATCGGAACCCAAAACTATAAATAAAAAAGTTTATTGGGGCAGCTAGG
Organism: Dromiciops gliroides; assembly: GCF_019393635.1. Taxonomy (NCBI): domain Eukaryota; kingdom Metazoa; phylum Chordata; class Mammalia; order Microbiotheria; family Microbiotheriidae; genus Dromiciops; species Dromiciops gliroides. The sequence continues at coordinate 450,323,878 of NC_057861.1, read as the reverse complement.
TGGCACAGTGGATAGAGCACCGGCCCTGGATTCAGGAGCACCTGAGTTCAAATCCAGCCTCAGACACTTAACACTTACTAGCTGTGTGACCCTGGGCAAGTCACTTAATCCCAATTGCCTCACAAAAAAAAAAAAAAAAAAGTTTATTAAAAAAAGAAAGAAAGAAAATCAGCCCAAGTACTCAAGAGTCCACAATAGCAACCAATTGTTAGAATGCATTTTTCCTTCTCCTTAAATGTCGTCACTACATGTGACCTCATATTTACATAATGATAACTGCAACAGGGGTGAACAGTGAGTAGCCTAGCACTCTCTCTTGTTCTATGGATGACCTGACTCACTGCTCCAAAATTCAATGATGGTATCATTACTATTTTGTTTTTTGAGGGGCAATGGGGGTTAAGTGACTTGCCCAGAGTCACACAGCTAGTAAGTGTCAAGTGTCTGAGGCCAGATTTGAACTCAGGTACTCCTGAATCCAGGGCTGGTACTTTATCCACTGTGCCACCTAGCCGCCCTGGTATCATTATTTTTAATAATGATTATTCTGAATAATCATTATTCTTAATAAATACCAAAACTGTGCTAAGCCTGATGATACAAAAAAGTCCCTGACCTCAAGGAGCTCATAATCTAATGGAGCTGGAAGTTTCTACTCATAGAGAAGGTACTGACAAAGGATACTAGAATAGCAATCGCCATTGGTTCTAAATGCAGCAGCACCTCAATGATCTGTCATCTTCAAAGAATAAGATGTGGATGCTCCTCCATAGCAACTGCTTCATTTTTGTCTTTGTATTGCCAGTACCTGTTATTCGCCTAATAAATGTGTGTTGAATTGAATTGATTTGAATTTCACGTTAAAAATTTTTTCGAGATAAATCAAAAACTTTCAAAATTGCCAAAGCATTTTATCTTAACCACTTTGATTAAAAAAACTTCTTAAAATATTTTCTGTCCCCATTTTAATAGAGAAGATTAAATGTAACAATCTTTCCTTGGTAACTCAGAATAATCATTATTAATGTCCATATTGCATTGAGTTATGATACTGAAGCTACATAACTGCTTCAGATGTTTGTCTCTTCCCAGAACGTCAGGCTGATAGGTGTTGAGGCTTGACAATTTTACCTTTGCAACATCTCTTAGATATGCCCCCTTCCCTCCTTTGACACTGCCAGCATTGTGGTGCAGGCCCTTATTACTTCATGTGTGGATTATGGCAATAGCCTGCTGTTGGGTCTGCCTTCTTCAAGTGTCTTCCTGCTCCAATCCATCCTCCATTTGACCTCTAAAGCGATTTTCCAAAAGTTCAGATCAAATCACTTCACTCCCCTAATCAATAAACTGGAGCCCCTTTTTGCCTCCAGAAGCAAATATAAAATGCTGTTTAGCATTCTAAGACCTTCATAATCTAGCCCCATTCTCCATTTCCAGTCTTCTTACTCCTTCCTCCCCAGAATACACTCTTTCATCCAGTGATACTGACCTCCTGGTTGTTTCACGAATAAGATACTCCATCTCTCAGCTCTGGACATTTTCTCTGACTGTCCCCCATGCCTGGGTACTCTCCTTCTACTTCAGCTACTGACCTACCTGCTTTCTTTTAAGTCCCAACTAAAATCTCATCATCTACAGGAAACCTTCTGTTACCCCTCTTAATTCCAGTGTCTTCTCTCCTTTAATTATTTCCTATTTTTCCTGTATATAGCTCACTTTATATATATATATATATATATATATATATATATATATATATATATATATATATATATATATATATATATATATATATATATATATATATGTCTGCTGCAATGATTGGAATGACACCACCTGCTAGAGAATTACTGTAGAAAAGCTCCACCATGAGGTGAAGGTCTCTGAGGGCAAGACCATGTGTCTTTTCTTTGGCATCAGGAAGTGGCGTTTGCTTGTGGGAGGAAGAAGGGGGAGGCTGGCACTCTGACTCTCTCACTTTCCTGAAGACTCTGGAGGAGAAGGGAGCTAGAAATGTGCTCTCCCTTTAATAGATAGATGAATGTAGGCCTTTCTCTCTCTATTTACCAAATTCTTATTCTCATTAATAAATGCTTAAAAGTCTAACTCTTCCTAAAGCTTATAATTTATTGGCAACCACTCATTAGATATTTTAGACAGTGTAGCTAGAATTTTAGCCTTTACACTGCATATTTTCTCCCATTAGATTGTAAGCTCCTTGAGGGCAGAGACTGTCTTTTGCTTCTTTTTGTACACCCAGCACTTAGCATAGTGCCTAATATGTAGTAGATATTTAATAAATGTTTATTGATCTGTTTATTGTCATTCTTCTTGGTATAAATGGCCCTTCAAGTTTGTGGCTTCTAATATGCTATAGATGTGAAAAATGTTAACCAGACTTATAAAATTTTGTTAATGTGAGTCAAATAAACCCTGGAAAAAAGTCTAAGGCATAAAGTATATATAACTTGAGTAAAGGAGTTTTTTGATAGTCATTTCCACTGTATTGTTATTTTTCAGAATATTGTCCTTCAAATAATCAAATTATGTTGTCCAGAGGTTGCCTATGAACAGAGGGTTGATAAAGCAAATATTACACCCAGGAAAGGTGATGACTGCACCAAAAACTGAACATAAACTAGCTAAGTATCAAAGTTTAAGTACTTGTTTAAAGTTTCTAAAACATAATGACCTATTAGATCTGCTGACTTTTCCTTATTCCACTGTAACACCATCTTCTTTTTTTTTTTTTTTTTTAGTGAGGCAATTGGGGTTAAGTGACTTGCCCAGGGTCACACAGCTAGTTATGTTAAGTGTCTGAGGCCGGATTTGAACTCAGGTACTCCTGAATCCAGGGCCGGTGCTCTATCCACTGTGCCATCTAGCTGCCCGCGTAACACCATCTTCTTAACCCTTGGTTCTCCCTTCATGTTGTGTTAGTCTCTAGGAAATTGACCAATTGGATCTTGTGACAGGCCACTGTTGAGTCTGACTCATACCTTTTAGTGGATAGGGTGGTTAGGTTCTCTCTATTGAGAGGGGACTTAATATGAATGGGTGATGGACTTTGCATCAGAAAGACTTGGGCTCAAATTTTACCTTTAACAATTATTAAAAGTATGACCTTGGGTAAATCATTTAACTATTCATAGCTTCAATTTGTTTATCTCTAAAATAATAATCATAATTATTACCTTACAGAGTCACTGTGAGGTTCTGCTTGGCAAACTTTAAAGTGTACCATAAATGGCAGTTATTGTCTTCCTTGTTCACTGGGTTGCATTCTAGACTTGTACCCTACTCAGCAAAACAGGGTTTCCCCCATCCTTTTCAGCTTTTTACAATGTGTTCTTTTCCTATTAGAATGTGAGTTTCTTGGAGGAATGGGCTCTCTTTCTTCATCTGTTTACATTTGCTTTGTCCATGCTTAGCCACAGTGCCTGACAAATAGAAGAATTTAATAAATATTTGTTCTCTGCCCTTTTGTGTAGATTTTTACTGATTCACAATAAAACCCCCAAACACTGTCCAGTAACTTAAATTTGTCAGACTATGTATTTACACAAGAATTTTTAAATCCACAAAAGGAATAAAAAGCAGAATTAATGTGGCACTTTTGTATTTAACACTAAATATCGATATCAAATTAGTAGCAAAGGTGAACTTTATCTATAGGAAGATGTGTATATACCTTTCCACAGTCCCAAAATCCAAAACATAACAAATTCACTACTAGAAGTGAAATAAATGTTCCACTCTGTTTGAAATGAAATGATGGAGTGTGTGAGTGGTGGGGCCACCACTAAATAAAAATATAAGTGTATTGGGTTGGATAGACCCTGGCTGATTAAAGTATTTGCATTGAAAGAGTGCCTTGTTTGGCTAATGAAGGTACTACCTTAGGAAACCAAAAATCAAGAATTAAAATAAGCTCAGCTTTTCTTTTTCTTGAGTTTATATTAAATTCAACCATAACTTCAGTGCATTTCCTTTATTGGTCTTCAGAGTCATCAGAAATACACTCCCATTGAAAAAGTATGAGGGGGAAAATTAACAGTAAGCAAAAGTAAAAATTTTCCATTGACATCATGGCATGGGTTAATATGGAATAGGAATAAAAAAATCATGAATCACTTACACCTTTACACACACACACACACACACACACATTAAGTATTTTGAAATAAGCATCCTGAGACTTTATGGCTATTGTGCATCAGTTTTCCTAGAGAAGAAACAGGAGAAAAAAATCACATACACACACAAATTAAACATTCAAAGAGAAGCAGGAAGCAAGTTGGCAAGAACTCATAAATTGATCAATCAAGTGGCAATAAGAGTATGGGATGAGCAGATTTATAGCCACTGTTTTGGCAGCCTAACTTTATCGATCATATGGCCTTCGTGAAAGCACCGTCACAGTTTCTTAGGAAAGTGTCATATCAAAAGGAAGCATGGTAGAAATTTCCAAAATAGTTTCTGTGGGTAGCCACAGTAAGGGCAGACTTCTATATTGAATTACTGGGCCTATGTTGCCAGTCTGCAGTGATCACTGACTGACAGAGATGTACTTTGGTGAATATGTGATTCACTAATCTCTCTGATGAATGAACCAGTCCATTTTCCCATACTATTTATTCTTAGCTTATCCATAGGAAGAGGGAAGAATATTGTTAACAGCCCTACAGACTCACATTCAGTATATTGCTCAGAGCATGGTGATGTGTGATCCAGAAATGCTCTGCCACCTCCAACTTGGAAAAACAATAGAATGGAGGCTCTAACAGGAATGGTAGCAGATATGGGGAGGGATAGTAGGAATGGTTGAAAAGCAAGAAATGAGGAACACAGATAAAAATCATTCTATTCATCATAAGGAAGGTTTTTTTTCTTCTCATATATCATCAAAGACACCTAGAACAATCTGGCTAAAAACAAAGTTCATGTTCAGTTAATGTTCTCCTATAGGGGAAACCTAGAGGTGAAAATGGATTAAATGTAGTCCTAAAACTTAGTCTGAATTCCCCCTATGCCATTAGGTACCGTATAGACCTGGAGTGTCACTGAACGATGCTGGGCCTCAGTTTCCTCATCTGTAAAATGAAGGGCTTAAAGTAGATGATGTCAGCCCTAAACTACTAGAATCCAACAATATCATATCCTATGAATAAGGTTTCAGTCCTAGCTCTACTACCCACTAGTTAGGTGACCATGACTAGTTGTCTAACCCACCTGAGCCTTGGTTTCCTCACCTTAACAATGGAGATAATATTCTTTTTTTTAATCACAAAAGTATTTTATTATTTTCCAGTTACATGTAAAAAGAGTTGTCAACATTTGTTTTCATAAGATTTTTAGTTCCAAATTTGTCTCCCACACTCCTTCCCTCCCCCTTCTCCAAGACAGAATGCAATCTGATATAGGTTATATATGTACAATCACATTAAACATTTCTGCATTAGTCATGTTGTGAAAGAAGAATCAGAACAAAAGGGAAAAACCTAGAAAAAGAGGGAAAAATAAACAACAAAAAAGTAGAAACAGTATGGTTCAATGTGTATTCAGAATCCACAGTTCTCTTTTCTGGATGTGAAGAACATTTCCAAAATGAGTTCTTTGGAATTGTCTTAGGTCATTGCACTGCTGAGAAGAGCTAAGTCCATCGCAGTAGATCATCACATAATGTTGTGGTTACTGTATACAATGTTCTCTTGGTTCTACTTACTTCACTTAGCATCAGTCCACTTAAGGTTTTGTTTGGTTTGGTTTTTTGCTGGACAATGAGGGTTAAGTGACTTGCCCAGGGTCACACAGCTAGTAAGTGTCAAGTGTCTGAGACCAGATTTGAACTCAGGTCCTCCTGAATCCAGGGCCTGTGCTTTATCCACTGCGCCACCTAGCTGTCCCCAGTCCATTTAAGTTTTTACAGGTTTTTCTGAAATTTGCCTGCTCATCATTTCTTACAGCACAATAGTATTCCATTACATTCATATACCACAACTTGTTTAGCCATTCCCCAATTGATGGGCATTCCCTCAATTTCCAATTCTTTGCCACCACAAAGAGAACTGCTACAAATATTTATGTTCTTGTTGGTCCTTTTCACTTTTCTATAATCTCTTTGGGATACAGACCTAGTAGTGGTATTACTGGGTCAAAGGGTATGTATAGTCCCATAGCCCTTTAGGCATAGTTCCAAATTGTTCTCCAGGATGGTTGGATCAGTTCACAACTCCACCATGGAGATAATATTCTTTACCCCATCTACTTCACAGGGTTTCTGTGAGGAAAGCACTTTTGAAATTGAATACTATTGGGGCAGCTAGGTGGTACAGTGGATAAAGCACTAGCCCTGGATTCAGGAGGACCTGAATTCAGATCCAGCCTCCGACACTTGACACTAGCTATGTGACCTTGGTCAAGTCACATAAACCTCATTGCCTCCCCCCAAAAAAAGAAATTGAATACTATATATAAATGGATATATTGTCATCATAAACATCCTCACCACCACCACCAAGATCATCACGCTCGCCAAATAATACTGCACACCTTAGCCATTGAAAAAGAATAGCTTTACCCCAGATTTGATTTGCTAATAGTAACCTAGGTAGTTATACTGCTGCTTGAGAAAAGAGTGTATCCAGATTCCAAGTGCATAAAAATATAACTCTAAGTAACAGCAATCTATTTGACTTTGTTTTAATTTACTTTATTCATTTCATTTCATTCATTCATTTATAGAATTTTGTAGGAAGCCACTGTTGTTTAACTTTTAGAATTATAAATCAAAATTAAAATTGCCACTGAACCTAAAATCTGATAGTTTGTCAATTCAATAATTTTTTATAATGTATCTAGCAAAAGACTGGGAAATGCAGTCACTAAGTATTAGGGTTATTTAATTATCTAGATATATATGGATGGATATAGAGCTAGATGGATAGACAGAGATAGATAGAGATAGATGAGAGTCAGAAAGGAGGAAGAGAGAGAGAGAGAGAGATGGATAAATTTAATTAAGGTCCTTCCCTATAAAAAAGGAATCAACATAGTGGTTCTGAGCCTTCCCTGTCTGTCTGTGTTGCTACCAGTCTATGGATGACTGAAGCAGCTCTTGTTCAGAATGTTTTCAAGTCATGATTTCTGGAATTCACCTCACTTATCACCATGTCAGAATATTTTTCCTCAGTCCGTTAGAAGCAGGTTTTCTCTTTCTACTCCTTTCAGACATTCCAGAGGTTCACTCACAATGTCAGACTACAATAAAATTCAATGTAATGTGAGTCACTCCGTGATATTGCCTTTTCTTATTGCCTTTCAAGTTACATGGTCCTAAATGCAATAAAAGGGAAGATATTCTGAATGGGACACACAGAAAAAAAATGAGTATCATTCCCTGACTTGAAAAAACTCACATCCTGTGATATTACTAAGGAGAATGTTGCTAGTATTAGGGGTTAGTTATGCATGTTTGAGCAGCTGAATGATTGAAAAAAGAAAACAAGATTTCCTATTTCAAATGATCACTGGAGTTATGATTGCTTTTATTTTATCTTGATGGCATACTTAGTACAATGGGCAATAAAGCAGAAAGCAGCCAAGTGCTAATGCTTCCTATCCATGAATTTTTCTAAACAGCCAACCCAAGCAGAGTTGCGGTCATGGGAGACTGGAACTAATGACCACTTGCTCCAGGGAGCAGCGTGCTGTGTGTCTGAAGCTGGTCTTGTTTACATAGCGACTTGATTCTCTGCAACAGGTCATAGCCAGTGAAACAAGGGCTGTCTGAAGTGTCATTTAGGGGGCCATAAACCCAGAAATGCTCTCAGAGCTCCCAGCCATGCCCCGAAATGATCTTAAGTGGTCTGCTCACCTACCACCTTAGCAAATTACAGTCATTTCTCTCTAGATCGATTAGCCCAAGGCAAGCTTCCCCTAAGAGAGCCAGAGCACAACAAATAGAACAAATCCTCTACTTCTTCCTTCAACTTCTTAGGCAAGTCATGCCTTGAAGACAGAAGTATTGGTTATTTAGGGGCTCTGTTGAGAGTGCCCCAGTGTGGGCAAATTATTTCAAAAATAAAACAAAATAATGGACATTTTCTTTACAACTTTCTATATATTACTTCGTAGAGAAAAAAGGAAAAACAAAGGATTTTAAAAAGGAAATTGTAAATGGTTTTGCCTACAATTTCCCCTCCAGCCCAGTCATTATTTTAAGTGTTTCCCCCTTAAATAAATGTAAATATAAAAGACATAAAATATCATTTCATGTGTCACTGTATTCATATTTTAAAGTAAATTGCCTTAAGAATAGGATCCTGTTGCTAGGTCACATTTTAGGATAAATTTTCAATGTTGTACAGGGGGAGTCTTCTAGAATGCCCACTAATGACCCCTTTTGCCTTGTGCTTAAAATATACCCATCCATTCCTGCTCTCAGAAATAAATCAACAAAAAGCTCAATGGCTGCAATAAAATTATCCCCTGTGACAAGAGTGAGTCATCTATGCTACTGTGGGCTTCCTGCTTTCCTGCGAAGGTCACCTGCATTGCTGGAACACAGCTGGAAAGCATAAGCCCAGGTGGACTGTTTGACTCCAGCCTACATATTAGATGCAGCCTAGAAGTGTGGATAATGCTCACATTTGGACATAAGATCTTCTCCCATCAATTACCATTAGAGTTTAGAATCATGATTCCACAACTTGGCCTAAAAGATAATAAACATCACAATTAAGTTATGTAATATTTCTTTCGTGAAAGTCTTTATATTGCCCTAATGCATTATTTCATAAGCACTTATTTCTGCCCTATTGGTTTACACAAGAGTCAGTCATATGTTTGTTTTGAGGGGGTTTTTTTGTTTTCATTTTTTGTAGGCTCAGTAAAAGACAGCTTGGCAGAATACTGTTGTAAATCATTCTGTCACTGTACACTTGTAGTCTTTAGTGTCCATTAGCATTTCTTTTGTACTTAGGAAATAAATACCTGTCCCATATCTGAAAAAAAAAAAGACAGCTTGGCAAAGTGATCTGACCTCAAAATAAGGCAGATCTGGGTTCAGGTTCAGCCTCTGACACATACTGGCTGTGTGATCCCAGGCAAGTCACAGAGTCTCTCTGTGTTCCAGGCAACTCTCTTAGACTATACATTATTGAGAATGTACTGACTTGAATTAAGGAAGGGAGGTCCCTCAACTGGAATTCACAATAACAACGAAATTTGTATCTGTCCTTGCTCCTACCACCACCCTTATCCCCTACCCAATTCCTGTGCCTATCCTAATCCCTTTCCTAAACCCTGTCCCTAGCCCTATCCCAATCCCTTTCTCTAGCCTAATCCTTATCCCTATCCCTGGCCCCATCTCTATACTTGTCCCTATCCCTATCCTTATCCCTATCCCAGTGCCCATCCCTGTCCTTAATCCTATCCATAAGAGGGATATACATGTTTTACAAAAGAAAATGCTTAGTATAGGCTCCAAACTGAATTAAGGCTTTTAGGACTCCCTGCATATCGCTATATATGAGACACATAATATCCATATTTACATACCTGTGTGTGTGTATGTATATATATATATATGAGTTTCCCTGTTGTATAGTAGATAGAGAGTTGGCTTCTGACTCAGGAAGATCTGCATTCTGGGTTCAAGTCTTACCTCCTTCATATGCTGGCTAAATGACCCCGGGCAAGTCACTTTTCAGAACCAAGTGAATTCTCTAAGACTGTAAGTTGCAAAGTACTGCCTGCATTGGTAAGATTTTTCTCATCAGTACTTCCCTATATCAATGAAATCACAGATGTAGTCCAAAGGTAAATATTTCTCTCTCTCTCTCTCTCTCTCTCTCTCTCTCTCTCTATATATATATATATATATATATATATATATATATATATATATATATATATATATATATATATATATATACTTGTGTGCATATGCATGCATACATAAGTGCATATATATATGTGTGTATATATACATATATAATGTGTGGGGAGTGGAAGAAAAGAGAAGAGAGAGAGAGAGAGAGCTGCTGAGGGGTTCTGAGAAGTTAAATGATTTAACTAGGATCATTAGGTAGTGTGTATTAGAAGCAGAACTGTTGGGAGAAGGAGGTACCTTTGTATACTATAGTCTAAACTCAATTAATTGCAAGTTTCCACTGATGGATGAGATCTAAAAGTTTGAGAAAATAAACTGGCTATCCCGTTGCACCTGGTCTTCCATTGAAATCTCTTGTTGGAAGTTATATGGAGAATTTTTTGTGAGATTCCTTACAACAACATTGTTATATCTTTTCATTATAGCACACTCATTTGGAAAATGTTTAATATTATATTTAATAGGGGGAAGCTTGGTGGCACAGTGGATAAAGCACCGGCCCTGGAGTGAGGAGGACCTGAGTTCAAATCCGGCCTCAGACACTTGACACTTGCTAGCTGTGTGACCCTGGGCAAGTCACTTAACCTTCATTGCCCCGCAAAAAAAAGAAAAGAAAAGAAAAGAAAAAAGAAATATGTGTATATATATATATATATATATATATATAATTATGTGCTACATAATAATAATAAAGTTTAGAGCTAAGATAGCCAATGGATGCCAAAGAAAAGAATGAAAGGTAGCTATGATTCGTTCTTCCACAGCTCTCTTTTCTGTTCTTTCCCATTATAATGGATAATTTGCTAAGAGTTTTAAACTTCACATGATTCAGTTCTTCAATGGACTTCAAAGATCATAAGCTGATTTCCTAAACTCTCTGATTTTGTTATTGAAGAAGCATTTCTTGAGGATCCACTGCTTTCAAAGAACTGTTCTAGTGCTTTAGAACAAGAATCAAAAGAAAATTTGCTGATTTTTGAACTTATAAAACTAATTTTTCTTACATGTCAATTTAAGAAGCACTTCTTAAGCACCACTCACGTACAAGGTACTAAGGTAGTTTCCAGAAATAGAAAAAGAAAACAAAGAAACCAACTCTGCCTTCAAGGAGACTACATTCTATTGAGGGGTTGGACTTTGACACAGATAAATAAATGCAGTATCATTTAAAAATAGGGAGAGCTTTAATAACTGGCTGAATCATGGGAGACTTCCTGTAGTAGGTGGCACCTGAGCTGAACTTGGAAAGAAGCTAATGATTCTAACAGGCAAAGGAGAGGAGGAAGGTATTGAAGGCTAGGGGGACAACCAATATGAAAGTAAAAAGAGAGAGGAAGGAAAGCTGAGTCCAAGGAACAATTAGTAGGCCAGTTTGTATGATACAGAATAAAAGGAGGGGAGTAATGGGAAATAAGGTTAGAAAGATGAGCAGGAGCCAGACTGTGAAGGACTCTACTTGTAGAGTCCTTTATTGGAACTATGGGACTACAGGAATAGAAAAAAAAAAAAGAAGAAGAAAAACTACATCTTTTTCTGATAAAGAATATGGGGGGGGAGGGGGCAGCTAGGTGGAGCAGTGGATAAAGCACCGGCCCTGGATTCAGGAGTACCTGAGTTCAAATCTGGCCTCAGACACTTGACACTCACTAGTTGTGTGACCCTGGGCAAGTCACTTAACCCCCATTGCCCCACAAAAAAAAAAAAAAAGGAATATCCAGACTGCCTGAAAATTATTCTCCATCATACAACCTTAAGAAACACAATAGTAAGTATTAGTTAATAGAATGCAGACTACTCTTAAAATGTTCATTGCTTTCTGATGGTGGGGGCAAAAGCAGTGGCACAATATTATTGCCTATCACAATAAAGGTAGGAATTTGGAACAAAGTATTAAGATTGAAATAAAATAATTGAAGTTGAAATAAATAAGTGGCTCCACCAAGAGTTTTATGCTCCTTTCCCCTTAGTTCCTTTTAGGGGGGACCTGTTATTTTTGTTGTTTGTCCTTTGTTCTTGAAGAGGACCAATAACTTCAGGAAGGTGATGTCTTGACTTGCAAGTGAATTGGATTTCAGTGAGGGAGGATTGTGCAAAGTCATCAACCTCAGTCTCTCCTCCAGAGCCATCTGAGTCCATGGTCAAGACAGGTCAGGATGACTGGAGATGACACCAGATGCAGTGGGAGACCTTGGCCTTTTTAAGCTAAGGTCTTTCCCAGGTCCAAATTTGCCTGAGGCAACACCCATTCAGTGATGTAAGAGGGGCAGTAAGGTAGAGAGGTGCATACAGTGCTGAGTCCAGAATCAGAAAGACCTGAGTTAAAATCAAGCCTCAGAGACTTACTAGCTGAGTGACCATGGGCAAGTCAACTTCTGTTTGACTGAATTTCCTCACTGTAAAATTGGGTTAATTATAGTACCTACCACAGAGAACTGTTGTCAGGAGAAAGCATAGCACCTGGCACAAACTAAGTACTAAATAAATATTAGCTGTTTTTGACATGAAAGACCAGAGGATCTTAGCAATAAATACTGTGAGGCTTGTGATCCACTTAAGAGACCCCCACCCCCACCCCAAAAAAGGGATTTGAAAGTACAGATTTACTAATAGGAATCAAGTAGGACAATTAAGTTGGATAGCACTTAGGCCAAAGATGTGGACCCTCAGCAACAGGAAGAAGTTTAGTTTTAAAAAAATAATCAGTTTGGGGAGCACTTTGGCTTGTATTTTAGCTTAAGTTGTATATGGTGGCTATGGTTAAAAAAAAATTATGAGTCTACTCTTTTCAGGGAGAGTCTTTCTATATACTGTAATCTCACAGCAGTGGCCAGCAGGCCCCCTGACAAGATGAAGACCAGATGTGGGAGTTACCCTTCAATATGTGTGTCCCATGCATGACCATGTCCCACTTTAGGTGTCCTTCATTGCATGTTCCCTATATATGTCTATTCTTCCTAATAATGATGCTTATTTGTGGGAGAATGGCCCCTAGATAGTCACATCATGCCACAATGAATTTTCAGAGTAGGACTTGAGCAAAGATTTTAGTGTAGTCTGCTTAAAATAACTTCATCTTTCTTTGATAAGTCATGATCATCATTATGAATCTTAATCACTGCACTATGCAACGCAGCCATAAGATTAGTACGCACAGGGACTAGCTGGTCCCAGACTCCTAAATTTTTTGAATAGTTGTATCTGGAATTCTTGAATTTGATAGTTATATAGCTTTGCTCAGCCTCCTCCCTGGCTGTCATATTGTCAGCTGTCACTATGCCTGCCTTTAGTAGTCTCCCCTCCTCCCTTCTCCTTTGCTGCTTTAAAAGCATAAAAATTGGCGATGGACTGGGAAACCAGATAACTAAGCTTGTTCAAGTGTCTTAAGTAATTACTATGAGCAGCGTTCTGAAGGGCTTGTCTAGGATGACAGTATATGGTATTTCCAACATATATTTTGGATGCCCGTAAAGCTTCCTTCTTTTTTGTTTTTAAAAATTTGAATAACTGAGTTCCTAAGGTAAGAGTCCTCTGAATTAGTGAGCAACACCTACAAATCAAATCTTCAGAGGCCTTGTTGTCAGATTTAGGTCTGGAACATAACATTATTTTTAACACTAGAGATTTGTATGTAATTATTTTTATTTTCTTTTTTGCAGATGTAGCATGCTTCAATTTGGTTTACCATATGAAATATGGCTCAAAAGAAATGAGAATGGCTTAATAGAAAAAACTCTTCTGCTCACATGGCATTTTCCATCTTTTACCTAAATGAAACTCTTAAGGGCTCTTGAATGTCTATGATATATTGGAAGAATATTTCTAATGGAGATAGATTTTCTTATATACCCTGCTGTAGTACCTAAGGAAAATAATCTGTGGGTATTGCTAACCTCATTAATGATTGGAGTTGCAGCATTATGTTTATGGATGCCGGAGCCAGCTCTAAGTCTACACACATATCTCTCTGTTTTCACATGCCCTCTCTCATTCTTCAGAAAGAGTCAATAATCTCAAACAATGGAACATATGGCCTCCAGGAATAATAGTACAACAAAACTTTAGGCCAATTACTTTAACTACCCTCATGAGATACTTTAAATCACACATAAGGTTATGAGGAACACTGATAATCTTTATCATCCCACGTAGGGGGAGGCAGACTTTCATTGCTTATGGGGGGGGGAATATAGAGAGGAGACAGAAAGGAAGGTAGCAATAAAATTTGTGCTCTAAGAAAGAGATATTAAAGAAATCTGTATAGATAAACAATAGACAGAGCTTTCTGTCTCTCTCTTTCTCTCTGTTTTTCTGTCTCTGTCTCCCCCCTCTACCCCTTTCTGTCTATCTATAGTATATCACGTGAAGAAATTGCACAAAAGTCTTGTGGGATCCTTGAATCTAGAATACAGAAGTTAGAAAAGAACATTCATCCTGTGAATGGAAAAAGAAAACAAAAGAAAATCAAAGCAAGAAGCCAGTTCTAGGACTTGGCAATTCTCAAAACTGATGCAACATTTCTTTCTCTTTGATATATTATTTCTCAGGTGAAAAGATTATTATTGGTATATATATATATATATATATATATATATATATATATATATATGAATGATTAGATAAAGAAAATGTGTAAAAAGAGAGAGAACATTCCCTGTTATTATTTCAATGTGTGCCCCAATAGCACATTTTCCTCTTTTGATGCATATTTTACCTTTTTGTGTATACAACTCTTATTCGACATTAAAAACTACTCTTTCTTTTTAAGTATTTTAATCAGAGAATCTGGACAATTGACAAGAAAAATTTTCTTCCCATTCACCCTCTTCCCCAACCCCCCCAACTTTGTGGAAATAAAGATGTTGACTCTGGGAAGCATTTTAGGCAGAATTTGGGTTCCTAAAATATAAATGTGTAAGTGTATGTGTGTGTCTGTATGAGTATATATGTATATATATATATATATGTGTGTGTGTGTATATGTATATATACACATACATATATGTGTGTGTATATGTATATATACACATACATATATATGTATATATGTGTGTATATATGTATATATACACATACATATATAATATGTGTATATATATATATTTGATCAAGTTAAAGAGATAGGCGTTAAAGGTTATTGCAATTACACTGACTTTTGGTTTATTTCCATTGGCAACATTTTGTTAACTTTTCAAATTATGCACTGTTGCTTTGACCCATTTTTTAGATGACTCAAAGGGTCTGAAAAGCAGTAATTTTGGACTTAAAATCTGAACTTTGAATGCCTGTATTTTTAGTACAACCTAAAGATGCTTATAGAGAAAAATGTAGATCTAGGTTAGAAAATAAAAAGTGCTTTCAGGGAAAGCAGCCATCCCCTTCAGTTTGAGTCATTTTTCATCCTTAATTATTTCTAAGGGAGTTTTTCTTTCTAAGCTAAGTATGTGATAATGACTTATCACTGGGCCAGAGGATTCATCTTCTCCAATGAATGGGATTTTCAGATTCTGTGCACATGCTAGCGACAACACTGAAAAATAAAAAGATATCCAAAGTTAAAATAAAGTATCATAATTTTTATATCTATTTTCCCCTTCTGATTTTCAGCAATAAATTTTTCAAACACTATCTGTTTATACTTTTTCTACTCCTGTAAGAAATAGTTGGAATTTGGGAACTATGAAACGTGCTTAAGTTCTTGGAAACTATGCGTCTGCTCTGGTGGATGTCGGCTCCAGTGAATGGAAAAAAGGGGCCACAGAGAATTTCAACCAACATGAAGCAACTGTTCTTAAGAATGTGGCTTAAGATTTTCAAAGTGAAGTCAGATAGTTAATGCACACAGCTGTACTAGAAGATGACCAAAGGCAAGAATAGACTAACTAAGTAACACATGCATCCTTACAAGATAGGTTTGAAGTAATATTGTTATCTTTTTTTTCTTTTAACTTGCCTTTAAAACAAAATGTCACAAAGAGACCCGCTGACTTAAAAATGTAAGCCCTTAGTTTATGCTGAAAGAAAAATAGAACTTGAATTTCTGAGAATGGTATGAGAGGTCATTAATTTTTTGTTCTATCATTTGCTTAAACGTTGAAAGTTCTGAGGCGGCATGAACTCGGAAAGGATACTGGAGGGGGAGTCAGACCTGGCTTCATATCCCTGCTCTGCCACTCATTATTTCCCTTCAAGCTCTAAATCTCTGACCCTATATCTAAGTAAAAGAAATTTATCATGTTTCAGTAGATAGTCTAGTCATATGAACACACACATTTAACTGTACCATCTTTTCCAGAATTATTTAACTTCTATCATCCAAAGACTTCAAGAAAGTCCTTGAAAATTTTAAGTTTGAAGAGAATGCCTTCTATGGAATCACCAAAATAATTTACTATTAAAATCTTTGGTCCAAAAAGTTACTGTGGTGATAGAGATATGATAGGTAGATGGATAGATAGACAAGTAGATAGATAGATAAATATAGATAGATGATAGATACATACATGTGTGCATTACATGTACATATATTATATATATTTGTATGTGTGTGTATATATATATTTTTTTTGAAAAAACATAGATTATACATTCAACAAGTAGAATAATAAAAGTATGGAGGCCTAGAGGTCTAATGACAGAGAATAGAATAAAGATGGGTGGCAAACTTTCTTTCATTTTATCTTCGTGAAGATAACTTATTATTTGAAGAGTAAGCAATCTTGACCAATATTATTGTCAATTACTATGCAAGAAATGAAACCTCCCAAAGCCTCTCTTATCCAGAACTTTAGGTCAGCAGCAGATGTTAGCAAATTCCTACAGAATGCATATCCGGAGAATTTTTTTTTTTTTAAATGACAGAAATCTGCTAGCTATTCTTGCCTTATCTGCAACAGCTGAGCAATCTCTCAGTGCCACACGGAGACTGAAAACTTGGCTCAGTTTGCCCATGGACAAGCTTGCCTTAATCACATTGCTCTTTTACACGTGCACCAGGACATCAACATTGACAGTACGAGAGTAAAGCAGCCATTTGCTGAAAACAACTGTCAGCGTCGTCAAGTTTTTGGAACCTCTTCTAATGTGATTTGTATGACAAATCTCATGGCATTTTGTTTGTCAGCAAAAGTAGTGAATTTCCCTGTATCTGGTAAGGCTAGAAGAGTGTTCAGATGACTATTAGAACTCTTCAGTGGGGAGGCAGTATAAGAAGAAAGAGACCACTCATTTTTACATGAGAGATCTCTAACACTTTTCCGGATGACTTTAAAAATGTAATTTCATTTTTAAAATGCCATAGTCACGGACTTCTTTCTGAAGGAAAACAAATCTTTGAAATTTAAAAAGTTGTCCTCTATTTTCCTTCAATGCACAGTAGGTTAAGAAAGCTGTACCTGGTTTTTTATGAGTGTGTGTGTGTGTGTGTGTGTGTGTGTGTGTGTTTAAAGAAAGAAAGAAAACTTCTAGGACTCAAATCTCTGCAGTGATAATTAGTGGGTTGTGTTTCTAAGTGACAATGCTAAGGACTCAATTCCGCCCTCAAGTACATGGTGTACATTGCCATATATCTCCAAAAAAATCAGTTATAGTGAATCTACCAAAATAGTAAGCATCTACCTTATCACTTCACATCTTTCTCTGCTTCCTACTGCGAATTATGCTCATTGCATCATCACTATAAAAATCAATTTTGGGGGGCAGCTAGGTGGTGCAGTGGATAAAGCACTGGCCCTGGATTCAGGAGGAGCTGAGTTCAAATCCAGCTCTGACATTTGACACTTACTAGCTGTGTGACCCTAGGCAAGTCACTTAACCCTCATTGCCCCTCAAAAACAATAATTTTTTTTCAAAAATCAATTTGTAAGTATGTCATCCAGACTGAGGATGCTTAACCTTTTTTGTGTTATAGACCCCGTTGGCAATCTGGTGAAGCCTATGGACCTCCATTATATAATAATGCTTTTAAATGCATAAAATTTTTTAAATGGGATTACAAAGGAAACCAATTATATTGAATAAAACACACTTGAGATATAGTAGCATAACTAGCAGAGGTTCTGATTACAATGGTAATTTTAAAGTAATGATGAACATAATCAATATTTCACGATATCTGCAATAACTGTCATGTGATATGAAATAACTGTAATTTTGATGGTGACCAATTGTGGTCACCACTAATCCACCGTAATTTGTTGCCTACATTCATAATTAAAGGACATGTTAAATTATTAGATGTTAATGAAAATATTTTTTCCCATAACTAATGATGGAGCTTCTGAACTCTATCCATGGAAGGGGTTCATGTATGACAGGTTAAGAACTTCCAATCGATATTCAGTCTGCATGTACATGGAGCAAAAATATTCCAAAATATTGTGTTATTTAAAGTTAATATCCCACCTAATCTATTTTTATTTAAAAGTTGTCCTCTATTTTCCTTGAATGCATAGTAGGTTATGAAAGCTATATCTGTTTTGTTTTGGGGTTTTTTTGGGGGGGTTAAGTAAAAAAAGAAAAGAGCAACTTCCAGGACTCAAATCTCTGTAGTGATCATTAGTAGGTTGTGTTTCTACTGATAATCTCTACAACACAAAGTTAAATGGCACTCAGTTTACAAGGTCAAGGGTGACACAAAATACAATGGCAGACTCTCAAAGATTCATATCTCCAAAAATGTCTGCCATGGTAATGACAATATATTTCCCTGGCCAACAAGAGCACAGTTCCTTGCTTTAGGATTTTCCTGATTTTTTTTTTTACTTAGTAGTAAAAATTTGATAAAACTCTCAGCAAGAGAATTTGATACCTATTATACCCTCTTCACATATCCCAATCTAGTTCTCTCATAGGTATTTTCATTTCTTTGCTCCCCAGAATCAACTAATATGGTCATAAGATATATACATCAAGACATATTATTCACTGGCAGCTAGGTGGTGCAGTGGATAGGTCACCAGCCCTGGATTAAGGAGGACCTCAGTTCAAATCCAGCCTCAGACATTTGACACTTACTAGCTGTGTGACCATGGGCAAGTCACTTAACCCTCATTTTCTGCCCCCCCCAAAAAAGACATATTATTCACAAAGATGAGAAATCTCAATGTTTTTCACTCTTATTTGCTTACTACCCATACTTTCTATTATTATTCCTTTTTACTCCCATCTTTAAAAAAAAAAAAAAAAGGTAGTACTAATTCCCTTCATTCATTAGTCAACTATGTGACCTTAAGGAAGTAACATGTCAGAGGGCCCCCATTTCCTCATGTATAAAAGTGGCAATGATCTCACTTGTACTTTCTACATCAAAGCATTATCGAAAGGATCAAAGGAAATACTATATTTGAAAGTATTTTAAAATTATGTCATAATATAACACATTTATATTTGAAAGTATCCTATACATAAATGTAAAGGCACATCATTTCCTTTTCTCCCTCAATTGGAACGTTAGCTTCTTAAGGGCAAGAAATGTGTTTTTGTCTTTCTTTGTAACTCTAGCACTAACCACACTGCCTGGTATTGGACAAAAGTCATCAGTATCTGTAAGGCATCTTAGAGGTCATTGCATTCAGCCCTCTGAATTTACAGATGAGGAACACAAAGAAAAGAGAGGTAGAGGTGAAGTGATTTGCCCAGGGTCACATGGCTATTAGTGTTGGAGGCAGAACTTAAACCCATATCTTTCTGACTCAGGTCCAGTACCATATGTACTATACCATCCTATTTCAAATAGATGGCTAGATAGATGATATAAAGATAAATTGATATAAAATGGATGACACATTAATGTTAGATAATTAAGGACAGGTGATAAGGATGGATGGGTGGATGGATGATAGATAGATAGATAGATAGATAGATAGATAGATACATACATACATACATACATACATACATACATACATATCCTTAGACATACATATATAGACAGACAAATGGATAGATGAATATATGAAAGTTCAGGTCAGTGTACCTGCTACCGTCACCATTATGACCAAAAACCACTCTTTCTCAAACAGCTATTTACATGCAGTATATTGTTGTGTAGTAAAACTAAATAAACAAACATAAATAATTACTGCCCTTTAGAAATCCATGCAAACACATAAAAGTAGACAAACAACTGAATAAGCATTCAGGCCCACAACCTCCCTGCTTGACCTCAGAGCAGGAGCTATTGAGACAGCAGATGTCTAGGATCGTGCCTTCCTTTCCTAACCCAGGCAAAAGCAGCATAGCCCGTCCTGCGGACCAGTATCCAGACTTGGTCAGACATCAAGGTAACCCTGATTTGTAATGACAGAGTGGTAACGGCAGGAGTGTTTAGTCAGCTGCTCCTCAGGTGACTAGTGTAGCCCCTTGGCAATCAGAGCCTCGGCCCAGGCAGTGCTAGGGATTTCAGAAGAGCCCAGAGCTGGGAGAAAAAGGCTCAGCTGCTGATAGAGGGAAGTCAGCTGAGAATAATGGGAGGCTCAGCTGTTATTGGTGTAACCAGTAGCTGGTGGCCCAGTGGGAACCCTAGAAGAACAGTTGATATAGGGGTTTTTTGTTTGTTTTGTTTTGTTTTATTGGGCCTACCACATGGCAGTGACAACTGAGATTCAGCCCCAACTCCTTGGTACTTAACTCATTCCTCAATTCCTTGGGACATTCAGGAAGAGCTCTGCATTCAGTCTTTCCACCCCACATCAGCCTGGACAGCATCCACGGGGAAACAGATACACTAGCAGTTGAAACATCCTGAAAGTTTTAGGAAAAGTTCAGATGTGACAAGGCTTAGATGTCATGCAGGTGGTGGACTGGTCCCAAGTCTGAGTCCTCTAAGTGATTTTGGTTGACAAGAGCAGTTATATACAATTCAGCATATATATTATATAATATATATGTTATGTATAATACAATAGATGTGAGTGAAAGGGAAGGCTATGTATCAAGTCGATTTTCTTGCTTCTCTCAGCCCTAATAGCGAAATAGGGGTATCTATTAGTAAAGAAATCATGACTATATCATGTACCCATTGTAGGACACATACAAACACCAACACATGGACAGGGATGTGCTGATTAGACACTGAGGAACCACATTAGCTTGAAACTTCCTGTCAATGTGACAGAATCAACTAACTCAAACATTATTTTCACAGATGTTAAGTCAGACTTCACAGGGCCTGCCTAGTTTAGTTGTTGTTACTCTTCCTAATGTCTTCATGCCCCCAGTTTTCCCTTCCCTTGAACAGTTGCTTGACCTCCTAGTAAGAAACTAAAGAGCAATATCTGTTTCCTTCCTGACTCTCTTTCCTGAGTGCCTGTCCTCAAAGACAATCACCCCAATTTTTTTTCTGTCTTCTCCATGAATTTCTTTTATCTTCAGCATGTGTTTTGGACTCCTTTGGATCTTAGCTGGGTGTCATAGATATACGGTGATAAAAATTGGGGCCTCTGTACCTAGATCTATTTTAATCATTCTGCTGATCTCCAGTTCTATATTTACTGTTTATGTGAACCAACTGCTTGAAACTGTCAGCTAGCTATCTCTGGTACGGTGCATTTATATGAGCCCCTGTCTCATATTTGCAAAGCAGTCTTCCTTTCACTTCTCAAAACATCCCTTGCAATGTCGATTCTTCCTTCCTACTTCTCTCTTCTTTGTTGTTTCTGAATTACATCACTCTGCTTCAGAATAAAACCATTTTCAGACTAAAGTTAAACTTTAACTACACCCCTTCCTTTTCTTATCCTTGCTCAAGAGCAGCCACAGTTTAATACTGGGCACACTTCAAGAATCATTGTGGCCAGAGAAGCACAGCAGAAATACCATTGGCTGGGGAGCAGAGGGCTTCAGTCCAAAGCTCCACTTTGAACCTTATATTATTAACTACTTAGATGATCTTGGACAAGATACTTACCTTTTGAGGCCTCAGTTTCCTCATTTGTAAAATGAAGGGCTTGGACTTGATGACATACAATCTCATGAAGAAGAGCCACTGTATTAAAATAAAGGATGAATGAATTTTGTAAGCTCTCAATGGGTCAATGGACATCTGACCCATCTCCCCTTCTAGAGAACAGTGATTCGCTTTAAACACAGTTCTAAGCACTATGTTTAAGAAAACCCTTTCTCAGTATTATCTTTAGCTCAGCTCTCAGAGATTTGTCTTTGCATCAGTTGCAGCCTTGCTGACTAGGCTATCTATACTGATTGATTTTCTAACACATACTTGCAATGACTGTGGTATCTCGTGATGTGTTATACAATTATCGGTATTTATCTAAAGCTTGGGAGAGACTTTGTGTACAGAACACATCTGGCCCAGAGAGTTTCATAATTCCTGGTAGAACATGAGACGCTGGTGCTTGCTGTCAAACTGAATGGTGTCTTACAGCTAATGTGTTTGCTGGCCAGGGGCTACAAATAATTCTCTTGTCCGAAGCCAGGGTTACTCAGCTGTATAATAAGCTCTAAAGTCTCTACTTCAAAAAAGATTCAGGATTCATGAGTTTAATTTTGCCACGGATAATATGAAAACTGTGCTCCATAACAAGCATCTACTCTCGGCTTCCAGCATAATGAAATTCTAATTGTTTCTAAAGTTTGGGGAGGATAAAATGGTTAATCTCCATGATGACAAAAGGAAGCAGGGAAAATAAAATGACACACTTGAATGAACTGTGAGGAAATAAAGTGCACAACATGTGATAATGCCATGACTCTGTGTTATTGCGCATTTCTGGGCTGAAAAGATATGGCTTGATGGGTAATTTGTCAAGCTGTGCAACAGAGAACAACAGTAAAGAGACTTCAGACAGAAGAAAATTACACAAATAGTAGGGTGGAAAGGTATAATTGAAGATGGCAAAAGATTGAAAGAAAGACATTTAAAATTACTGTACTGACCTACTAAATGCACTTGGGCGTGGAATCCTGGCCTCACATGAAGAGGCATTAAACGTCTGCGGGCTGTGACACTGGCTCAGGAGAATGCCAATCTCCCTGTTCTCAGGAAAGAGAAACACAATGCACGGCCTCCCTGGTGAACCCCGACCCGCAAGAGGAGCCTGGCTTCTAGGGAGTGGCCTTGGATAGGAAAAAGTTACCTAAATTAGTTTTTTAAACTATACAAACAATTCCTTTCAACAATCCATTGGGATCTGAGCTCACCAACCCCTTCCCCTGTTGTAAGAAGTCAGCAGATCCTCCCTCTCCCTGGAAGAGACAGAAATTAAGGGATTGGGAGCAACTAGGTGATTCAGTGGATGGAACAACAGGTCTGGAGTTAAGAGAATCTGAGTTCAGCTCCAAGCTCAGACATTTGCTAGCTGTGTGACCCTGGACTAGTCACTTGACCATTGTTTGTATCAGTTTCCTCAATTGTAAAAATGGGAATAATAATAATAGCACCTAACTCCCAAAGTAGTTGTGAGGATCAAATGAGATAATAATTGTTAAGTGCTTAGCAAAGCGCTTGGCATATGTAATAATATGTAGTGTGTATGTATGTGTATATATACATGTATGCATATACACATCTACATATACAAACACATATGTGTATGTATGCACATATGTGTATGTATATGTGCGTGTTAACTCTTGTTATTGTTATTAAAGTGCTTAGGATAGCGGCTGGAATGTATTAAGCATATAAATGTTAGCTATCATCATCATTATTAAAGTACTTAGCATAATGCCTATAACATGGTAAGTGTTATAGAAATGTTTGCTATTTTTATTAATATCACCTCCCAGGGTTGTTGTAAGGATCAAATGAGATAATAATTGTAAAATTCTTAGAATAGTGACTACATATGTAATAACATATATTTGTTGCATGTATACATATATATGTGTATACCTATATATGTGTATGTGTATACATATATGTGTGTATGTGTATACATATATGTGTATGTGTATGTATATTGTGTCTCTCTATATATGTTAGCTATTATTATAGTGTTAAGCATAGCATCTGATGCAAAGTAAGGGCTATATAAATGTTATAATAATAATAGTGATTACTATTATTATTCTTAGCATAGTGAATGCCCTTATATACATGTTAGCTATTATTATTGTTGTTTTTGTGGGTTGGACATTTCTTTTTGTTAGGTTTTCTGTTGTCGTTGTTGATGATGATGATGTTCAGTTTTTAAATGACTTGGCTCCCACAACTGGTCTTGTTTCTTCCAGACTGAAGAGTCGTCTAGAGACAGCAACAGTATAGAGTTGGCCAATCAGTGAACACATATTTATTAAGTGTCTACTATGTACCAGGCACTGTGCTAAGCACTAGATGTAAGAATTAGAAAGAACAAGAGTATGGGATATAATCCCAGATTAATCGCTGACCTAGAGAGCAAGTTGTTGAATCTCCCTGAGCCTCAGTTTCCTCATCTGTGAAATGATTCAATAATAACTGTTATCTTCTGTCTAAAAGTATACAATTAGGGGCAGCTAGGTGGCGCAGTGGATAGAGCACTGGCCCTGGATTCAGGAGTACCTGAGTTTAAATCCGGCCTCAGACACTTGACACATACTAGCTGTGTGACCCTGGGCAAGTCACTTAACCCCCATTGCCCCACCAAAAAAAAAAAAAAGTATACAATTATACTCAGAATTGTATAATTCATCAATTTCTCTATCCATAGGGGGAAAGTCACTATATTTATTCCTTAGTTATTTTTATTCACAAAATGAGGGAAATGGTATTTTTCTTATTTGCTATATAAGATTGCATGGGAATTATACTGGGAAATGAGCCTTGCAACTGGCTTTGTGTTTGTGACTTGAAGAACTTGATGAAGTTCTGAGAACTTCATCACTATGTGATATTAGGGAATCCTGAGATTTTGACAAGGATTATGGGATCCTAGATTTAGAACAAGAAAGGACTTGAGAAGCTGTCTACGCCAACTCCATATTTAGCAAGTGAGGGAATTGAAGCCCTGAGAAGTTAAGCAACTTACCCAAGGTCACCAGTAGAACAAGAAACAGTACTGAAATTCTAACCCAGGTCCTCTGACTCCATTTCTCTGAAGTCCTTCATAGTTCTAAATCTTAGGACCTAAACTCTTCTAATCCTCAACATCTCAAGATATCCTGGCAGCATTAACATTCTGTTATCATATGTAGATAGTCATATAAGAAATATGCATCTGTAATCATTTCCAATCCGTAATAAATTCCAATAACCCCAACATTTCTAAGGAGGGAATGTTCCCTCCTTGTAGAAATAGCATAGCCTATGAATTAATAAGAAAAAAATACTACCAGATTCAATAGAAGAGCTAATGATAACTATGAAATGATTATATGAGGGGTTATAGGGGAATTTAGATTTAAAATTAAAACAATTAAACAGAACTTGGAAGTCAGGGAGGAGAAATTCATCTCCAATCTCTGAAGATAACTAATAAAGATAATTACTGAACTGAGGGCTCAGGTAAAATTGAACTCTGACAAATGAATCTAAATAAACAAAAGACAAATTATAATAGAAATACTGATTATAATATTAATATTGGGACAAAAGCCTTCCGTCAGACAAATTTCTAAAAATTCAATGATTTAAGTTTTTGTTCAAGTTTTCTTTTATCTAGCCTGATTTTACAGTATTTTCTTTAGAAATAATTATGAATATTATGTAGAATAATGTAATATTATGTAGAATAATGGTATCTTCCCAAATGCGCCTTTTTCAAGTTTCAAACCAGGCAGGAATATATCCACATTTCAGGATGAACATTAATAAGCTGGACAGAGAACAAGAGAATAATAAGAGCTTACATTTATATAATAATAACTAACATTTATAGAACACTTTAAGGTTTGCAAAGAGTTTTGCACCTACGGTCTCATTTGATACTCACAAGAAACTTGGGAGGCAAGTGCTATTATTATCCCCATTGTACTATTGAGGAAACTGGGGCAGAGATGACATGACTTGCCCAGGGTCACACAGTTGGGAAGAGTCTGAGAATGGACTCAGAATTCAGGTCCAGCATTCTATACAGTATAGGACAGAACGGTGAAGGAACTAGAGATTGTAAACCTAGAGAAAATTTAGAGGGTGCATGATAGCTGTCTTCAAGTATTTAAAGAGACTATCACATGGAAGAAAAGTTAGATTTGTTCTTCTTGACTCTGAGGGCAAAACTGGAAACTGTGGGTGTAAAAAGCAAGATGGGTTCCATACAAGGCTGTAGTGAGTTTGCGCTCACTGGAGGGACAAAGCAAAAGATGAATACTGACTTATTACAGATATTGCAGAGGGGGTTCTCCTTCCCCTGACCCTTTTCACCTTCCTTTTCTGTGCTGTCTTCCTGTAT
Organism: Dromiciops gliroides; assembly: GCF_019393635.1. NCBI lineage: Eukaryota > Metazoa > Chordata > Mammalia > Microbiotheria > Microbiotheriidae > Dromiciops > Dromiciops gliroides. Next base: position 450,297,655 of record NC_057861.1, on the reverse strand, counting down.
TAAAATGTTGGGTCCTTGGGAGGCGGGAAAAATCCTTTTTGTTTGTATTTGTATCTCAGTGCTTAGCACAGTGCCTGAAATGTCTTCCTCCGTTTCCTCCTTCCCCCTACTCTCCTCTCTCTCTTTTCTTCTCCCTCCTTTTCCTTCCCTCCTTTTTGCCTCCCTCCTCTTTTCCCTTTAACCCTTATCCCCTCCCTGCCTTCCTCTCTTCCTTCCCTTCCCACCCTGAGATTCTGTTGGCATGTGGAATTTCTTTTCAAAAAGTTCTACAAGATAACATCAAAGTGTTTTGTTCTGTTTGAAAAGGCAAAAATAGGGGAAAATATTCAGGAGGTAAAATTTGCTTTTTACCTACATCTTTCTCTTTAACCTCCCCTCCATTGCACCCTCTCCTCTCCTCTCCCTACAGGTGCTCTATCCTTAGGTTCTTTCTACTCTTGCCCACTGAATAAAACCTCTTCAGAAAGGATATCACTTAGTCACACACTCATTTGCCTAGATATTTGCAAAGTCCTAAACCAAAAAACTGAATTTGTATTTTAGTGTTTCAGAAATCTGCAAGAAGGTCAGGAAACTGATTTGGGATCAAGAAAACATTCTGTGTGCCCCTAAAACCTGCATTCCTTTTTTTTTTCCTGTGGGGAAATGAGGGTTAAGTGACTTGCCCAGAGTCACACAGCTAGTAAGTGTCAAATGTCTAAGGTCGGATTTGAACTCAGGTCCTCCTGAATCCTCGGCTGGTGCTTTATCCACTGCATCACCTAGCTGCCCCTGCGTGCCCCTAAAACCGAAACTAATCTAGGTACCTATGAGATCAACTCGGGTAATTTCCCATTGGCTGCCAAGTTCTATACAGGAACCATCCCGGAGAGAAAGACTATGACTGCCCCCAGAGGAAAGACTCCAAGTATACAAGACTTTCGAAGTAGCCTCTCATACTCTAGTCTCTCCCCGCTCCTATCCATGTGCCATTCAGCTGCTAAAGTGATTGAATTGTGACCATATCGCCCTCCCCCTCTTACCTCCTCTCAATAAACTCCAGTGTCTCCATATTACCTCCCAAATCATAAATAAAATCATCTATTTGGAATTTTAAATCCTTCACAAGCTGACCCCTTTCTACCTTTCCAGTCTTCACTCTATTACTATTTTAGCTCCACCAGCCTTCTCATTGTACCTACTACACAGCACTCCATCTCCAGACTTTTTTTTTAAATAGTATTTTATTTTTTCCAATTACATGTAAAGGCATTTCAACTTTTTTTTTGGTGGGGCAATGAGGGTGAAGTGACTTGCCCAGGGTCACACAGCTAGTAAGTGTCAAGTGTCTGAAGCTTAATTTGAACTCAGGTCCTCTTGAATCCAGAGCCAGTGCTTTATCCACTGTGCCACCTAGTTGCCCCATCTCCAGACTTTCACTCACCATCCCTAGTCCCATAATGCTTTCCCTCCTTTTCTCTCACTTCTGACTTTCCTACCTCCTCCAAGACTTAGATCAAATTCTACTTTTCTACAAAAATCTCTTCAATCCTCTTCCTTCTCCCCCCAGCTAATGCCTTCCCTTGTATGTACATAGTTGTTTGCTTGCAAGTTGTCTCCTCCCTTAGAATGTGAGATCCTTGAAGGAAGGGACTGTTTTGGTATCCCTGGCCCTTAGCTAAGTGTTTGGCATATAGTAAGTGCTTGATAAATACTTGTTGATTGACTGACGAATGGCCAGTGTAGAAGGTCTCTCACAAGCCAGGCTTTCTCATCCTAAGAATCCTATCAGGAGACTCACTAGAACAGGATTCAATACCCAACTCTTCACTTGAGGAGCAGAAGAGTTGCCCAATTGTAAGATGTATTTTTACAGAAAGCTCAATAAAAATCAGCTAAATAAAAGGAATTTTCCAGTCTTTTAAGTTGAAGTGATACAAGGGGCAGAGGTAGGCTGTTATGATGGAGAGAGTCCTAGACTACGTAATGACTTGAGTCCAATCCCTTTTTCAGACACTTAACTCTCTGTGTGACTGGGGAAATCCCTTCACCTCTCTGTGACTATTTCCTCAATTGTGAAATGAGGGAGTTAGATTGGATGGCTTCTAGGGTCTTTTCTAGGTCTAAAGCTATGGTTCTAAATCTATGGATAGATCTATGGTTTTATTAGTAGAGGAAACTCTTTCTACCAATGCTGAGTTGGCACCTTCTCTACAAAGTATAGTCTTAGAGAGCTGCCTAGAGCATCACTTCTTAAACTTTTTCCACTCTCAACTCCTTTTTGCCTGAGAAATGTGTATGTGACCTCATGTATGTAGGTATATAAAATAGGTATACATAACATTTTACTGCTGCCTAATTTCTTAAGACCCCGATATTCAGTTATGTGACCCCATTGGGGTCACAACCCACAGTTTAAGAAGCTAGACCCTAGAGCACTGAGAAAGTAAGTGACTTTCTCAAAGTGACACAGCCAGCACAGGGAAGAGGCAGGACTTGAATCCAGGTCTTCCTGACTTTGAGGCCCACCTTCTATCCACTCACCCCTGCACTGCCTCTAAGTAACTGTACATTTTCCTACAAATCCCAATATCTGAATATAACTTAAGATAGTCACTGAACCATTGGCTGAGATCTCTTCCAAAAGCAGATGAGCCCAGATGTATCTGGATGCATTTGAACCATTGGAAATTTAAAACCATCCTTGGTCCCCTTCATCCAGGGGGGTATCCCAGGGCTACCTTTATTCCCCAACATAAAAGCATTGCATTGCACACCTCAACAGAATTGCCTGTATGTCCTTAATGTATCTTCAAGCCATTTTTCTGCAGTCAGCAACCTATACATTAGGGAAGGAATGGATGTGTGCTCTATGAGTTTCCTAGAATAGCCATGAACCTTCACAATCAGACTCATTCCTTAATTTTGCTTACTTTTTTATGCAGCAGCATTCATACTCCATCGCCAGACAAAGACAATGATGAACATGACCTGAGTAAAAAACAATGCAGTCATCCAAGTAACAAGTGCTGAGTTTGTGGAAAACCCAGCTCTCGTTTTATTAAATAATATTGTTCATGCTGGGCTGTCTGAGGTACTCTGCCAGGCTAATTAGAGCAGATCAATGTACACTTACCTCTGCAGAAGGCTGAAAGGTGTGTAGTGACTAGATGTCATTAAAAATTTACTTGACCATGGGCATCAAATGTCGATGAGAGGATGACCCTGGTAAGCACTCAAGTTTCCATTTTGCACAAGTCACAGTCAATGCCTCGAAAATGCCATGTGCTCTATTACTATCACCCTAGCTTCCTAGCAGCTGATGTGCTATATATGTTGGAGAGGGTGGTATCAATTAACGATGTTATCTATAAAGCCATCCTTGCAATTACGACCACTTCACAATTTATCATTAACACATTTGACAGATTTTTTTCCAAAGTAACATTTATTTAAAGGTTAATCAAAATTCTTTGAACTGCATTTATTATAATGTGATTTTTGATAATTGACTAAATCAGTGGCTCTTAAGGAAAACACCCTTGTCTCAGTCCTATTGCGTATACACCACAGTGCCAAAAAAGCAGCAGAGAAAAGGAAATACATATTATAAATGTTCATTTCAGAACTCGTCATGAAAGATCATATATTAATGCAATCAGGTGGTACATTTACATGCTCATTAGTAATCCATCATTAGTCCAAACTATTAGGAAAAAATGAACAACTAGTTATTCAGAATACCCAGAATAGTATTTCAGATTTAAGCACTCAGAAGAAGAAAATTTGAAAAGTTCATTGCTTAACTTTGGTCTTTTAAAGTCTACCAAGAAATAGTTAATCAGACATATCAGAAACTATAGTCTTTTCTAACTATTGGTTTCCCATATCACCATACCTACCTAGAGGGAGGGAGACCCAGTCTCCTAACTCTCCACACATTTTACAAAAGACCTCTTTTTTTTAAATTCCTGATGAGCCATGTGTTTAAAGTCCACGTTTCAATATACTACATGCTGCCTTAACTGAAATAGCCACTTTATTTTATTTAATTGTACGTTAAATCCTGTCCTTGCATGCTGAGGTGATTGGATTGCAATCTTATAAATCAGATAATTAATAAAAAGGGATAAATACCAAGTTACATTAATCTCATAAATATAAGCCACTATCCATGCATTTACTTGAAAAATGCTTATTAACTAAGAGCCAACACACTAGAAATAACATGGAAGGAAAACTAACAGTGAAGTGAGGGAAGAACTAACTTTTAAATACTCTGTTTTCTTGTTAACATCATGGACCTGTACTTCAAAATGTATGGCATAGGAAATTGGAAATGCAGCACAGTCTAGTTTAATGGCTCAAAGAGCTCTCTAGATACTTCATGGACTTGTATAGTATAGATTTTTATAATATAATTATGTAGATTTTTATGATATTTTTATAATATTACAGAATCCATATCACTTTTTCCACTAATTTCCTGGGAAATTCTTTTGCAGGAACAATTGGGGTGTCAGAAATACTCAGCCATGCTAATTAGAATATGTCAATGTACACATAGGGTAGGATATTATAATGTAGAGTTAGAAAGAGCCTGAAGGATCATTGTCTCAAAGCCCAACATTTTATAGAAAAGGAAATTGAAGCCAGTGTGTTAAGGAAGAATATAGGTTGGCAGACTGACCAGAAATAAAAATGGTTGGTAAATTATTGGTCTATTAGATAGAATTTTGGAACAAAATTCGGAAGATAAAAAGAAACCTAGTTAAACTCAGGAAGAATTTATTCATGTAATTCAACTAAAATTTCACAAATATTTATTTACTATCTTCATGAACCAAGTATTATGCTAAGAGAGATATGAAAAGGAATAGCACAAGGGGGATTTTGCATAACCCAATTAATTCCATTACAGAAGGCCTGAATATCTCTATTGAATCAATCAAAAATGTAAAGTATGTGAGAGTCCTTAATCAACTTTGATCATTGGATGAAATCAGATGATACCTAACAGGAAAGTATTGAGATTGATTGAAATTATTAGTCATACCCCTAGGTTTATGCATATCATGGCATACTGATCCAGAATCAAATATTCCAGCAAGAAGAGTCCAGCAACAGGCCAGTCTAGTGGTGACTGAGGGAAATTCTCTAATGGAGGAAGGATTAAATTCTCTCTTCTCCCATCCCCAAGCACCACTGACCGGAGACAACCTTGTGAAATTTGAAAAGTCAGAAGATATGGACCTTTATTATCATTGGTATTGTCCCTAGAACAGCAGTGGCTGACATTACCATCTGCCCCAGGGGCTAAGAGATTCACCAAAGGTTGACTCTATCAAGGCACTAACCCTTGGAAAGTTACACTGGAGGGGAATTCCATGAGGAATCCACAAAGAGAGAAAGGACTTCAAGCAAGTAAGAGCTGTAAGTTTGTCCTTTGACTACATGAGCTCTATAAATTGGAGTCCACTCTTTCCAGAGACCTTGTATGTTTGAGAGGACTCTTGGTTTGGGGGGACATTTCTGTGGCAACTGTCCTTGCAAAATATGGTTAGTAAATACCATTTCTCAAAAGCTAATTATTTGGCTCACTAATGGTCATTAGGGAATACACCAAATGGAGGTATAAGAAACCAGAACCCTGGGGACAAGGGACTAGTCAGCCGCCCTCTGGGATACCATACCACCACAGTGAGTAGGAATAGAGGAAGTAGCACTGGAGTAGGGGCTACATTTTTTAAAAATCACTATCTTCAAGGCAGACAGAGTAACAACAGTATAGAATAGGTAAAAAGATAATCCTATGAAAGATCCTAGGAGAGAGGAATTATTTCTGTTTGGAAGGCAAGGAAGCAGGGCACATTATCAGCAAGTCACTTAACCTCTCTGTCATCTGGAGAATGAAGGGCATGAACTTCATGACCACAAAGGGTTAAATCCATGAATCTATGGGGAGTCATTAGAGCTATACCTGGGAGGATAACCAGGATAATGACATGATTTTTGAAAAAGGTAATGATATGATTAAAACTAGGAATGAATAAATGTATGAGCATTTATTAATCTCTCACTGTATCAGCCACTTTGCTAAGAACAGGGGATACAGATATAAAAGACAGAAAGTCCCTGTTCTCAAGGAGCTTACATTCTAATGGAGGGGGGCATCTTGGTGGTGCAGTGGATAGAGCACCGGCCCTGGAGTCAGGAGGACCTGAGTTCAAATCTGGCCTCAGACACTTAACAATTACTAGCTGTGTGACCCTAGACAAGTCACTTAACCTCAATTGCCTCACCAAAAAAAAAAAAAAAGAAAGGAAGGAAGAGCATTCTAGTGGAGGAAGACAACACGTATCAAGGGGTTTTTGTCTGGGAAGTCACAGGTGTGAAGCTATAGGGCAATGAATTGAAAAGCCATTTCTAGAAGTAAAGTTAGTATTGTTCTGTTCCAAGTACTATTCCATGAGCAAGATACAAAGAGTAGAAGTTGGGGGGAAGCTGAGTTAAGCGTTCCCAAGGCCAACCGCAATAATATAAGAGGAAGATGGTGGTAAAGCATGATCAGGGAGCTGAGGACAGCTAAATATGATAATTTCTTTACAATGAGAACAGTAAGGCACCAAGGAAGGAATGGAGGTAGAGTTAGGAGGGGGGCACAGTGGCAGCCACTAAGGCTATATAAATAACTGAGCATTAGCAGGTTTACTCTGACATTTTTTATAGAATACATTGGAATAGTGAGAGATAGAGATAGGGATTACAATGAGGGGTCTATAGGGACTTGACCTTAGGTAGTGACAGTGGTAATGGAAAGGAGGGAACAGATATGAGAAAAAAATACACATTGGTAATAGAATGTCATGTACATTTGACAACTGCTATTACCAATTGGAGAAATCCAAAGAGAAACTAAATGCCATTTACAGGGCAGCTAGGTGGAACAGTGGATAGAGCACCAGCCCTGGATTCAGGGGACCTGAGTTCAAATCTGATCTCAGACACTTAACAATTACTAGCTTTGTGACCCTAGGCAAGTCACTTAACCCCAATTGCCTCATCAAAAAAAAATGCCATTTACACCATTGTCTATAAACATATCAAAGATTCAAATTTTATTCAGAGCATGGGCCACAACAGGTTATATATTCAATGTCAAATGTATCAAATATAAATCATTTCAACATCATCCAAGTGAAAGACTGGATTCAGCATCTGCTACTTCCTTCATCAAAGGAGTGAGGTAAGAAGATTGAATTTGGTGGAGAATTTCACAATGTAGATTTAGCCAGTTCCAAATGTGCATCTGTTGACCAGAGTCAAGGCCAAAAATAGGGTGTGGGGATGGGTGTCAAAACGTGCTACACACACATTTCATTCTGGTTTCAAGAACATTGATTCAAGTTATGTAGAAATTTTTCATGACTTCTGTCCAGTGGCTTTTTCTAATAACTCAGTCAGATACCTAGGCTCTAGGCCACTTGGGGAAAGCTGATGAATTACTCAGACATGGAAAGAAAAGGAGCATCTCTATAGGAGGCAGGATATCTTAGTGTCGCCCTATGTGGTATGTGTACAAGCATTCATGGATTCATAGAAAAGAATACAAGAATGAAATAGAAGCTGGGAGCCAGATTATTACAATCTCTTGGAGAAATGACTTCACAGTCAATATGACAAGGGAACAAATTCACACTGAGCAGCTTTCCTAGTACTTTCTACTAAATACAAATAAAAACATGATATATAGATTTTCTCCAACCCATCAGAAATAATGAAATATTTTCTATTTAGTACTGAAGAAGAAAAATAGTTCTATCACTTAAGCAAACTCAAAATATGTGTCAATCTGTCACTGAATTGAAATGAGCAGCAATAACAAGTGGCTGCTATAAAACCTACTCCTGCTGTGAATCCTCCACACACAAAGACTATTTCCAAACTGGTTAGAGTAAAGTATGTTCCAGTTAATTCTGTCTTGTTTGTTCTAATGGCCAAGAGCCAATCCAAAACATATAATATTAGAAAACATGCATTTATTAGATACTTACTGTGTGCCCCATTTTCTATTAATTTCTTTCCTGCTTCCATTTCAAAGGGGTGATCTAATAGTCTTCATAAATCCCAAGTAAGTGAAAGATGGATGACACATGCCAATGACCCAATATATAGGGAGAAATAAAGATTATTCACTCTTAATTATGCTCCTCACCTCTCTTTATACTTACTCTGACTGGAGGCCTGGAGGGTGGAGTACTAAACTCCTACCAAGATCTTCCTTTATAGAGGACTGGGATCTGAAGTTTCCAGATAACTCTACATTTTTCAGCAGCAGCTCTTAGTTTGAATTCCATGAAACATCATGCCCCTATGCCTGGAATCGTTGGTTCCTCATCCTCACTTTTTCAGCTTCCTTTTGTTGCTTTCCCCTCTTGGTTTGTAAGTTCCATGAGGGCCTGGCCCATCTTTCTTTTTTCTTATTTGTATTCTCAGCATTTAGCACAGTGTCTGACACACAGAAAGAGCTTAATAAATATTTCTTTTATTGTATATTTGAATATAAATATGGTGGCTGTCCTAGAAATGCCTTCTATTTCAAACAAAATAACAGTCACATTAGTAAGAGCCAAATCATGACAAGTCAGTATTTATTACATATACACAGAAAGTCCTTCATTCGTTTATCGATCATGTAGTTATTAAACACTGTATGTCAAGCAAGCTACTCAAATGTTTCACTTTTGCATTTGTGATCAATTCTTATATCAATTTAATCACAAGTTCAATATGAGCAATACTTTACCTCTAGACTTGCTTGCTGTCTAGCACATGCCTTCCCAAGTAGGGAGGAGTTACTTTGATGTTTCCATTTTTAAAGGAGGCAACCTCAAATGCCCTCTCCTAGATTATCTGACTTCAGGCTACAATTCAGAGTAAGGGGGAAAAAAACTAGATGGTAAAAATAAAGGTGTTACCTTAACAGAGGAGATGACAATGTTACATGGACTGATGACAAATCACCATAATGCAGTTTTCTCCGTGGTACTACCATTCTTCCTGTCATTCAAGCTCAAAAGCACAGTCATCTTTGACTCTTCTCCCACATCCACTATACCTAGTCTCCAAACCATGTCATTTCTTTTTGAAATTTCTGTCACATTAATCTCATCCTTTCCAGGGCCCTGCCACAAACATAGTCCTTATTATCTTCTGTTTGGATTTTTGTGAAAGATGTCTAAGTGGTCTCCTTGCTTCTACTCCCTAACCCTTCACACTATCACAGGTGAATCTTCCTAAAACATTTCATTTAATTATGACTTAGTTATGTTAATCTCTGCTCAGAAAACTACAGAGTTCTGCCTTTGCGGGCAAGATATATTTTAAACTCTTCTGTCCACCATTCAAGAAAATCTGCTTCCAAATTACCTACCCTACTTCATCTCCAGCTAATTCTAAATCTAGGACAGTGACTGCCTAGGCTCATCTCTGCTGATGCCACAGGAGCTGGTGACTTGGGCCAATCCCTGTCCATTTATCTACTAACTTGGTTTGTCCTGGGTTCATTGCTCTGAATTTCCCTGACTTCTCAAAAGGGAACCAAGGCTCCCTGATCCTAATGTTCATTGGCTCTTTATTCCCCTCCCCCTCACAATCCCAACTACTCTAGGGAAAGTTGCTACTTATAGGGTTGCTAATTATAGACATGGTTATGGGCTCAAAGTAGGGATTTTTCCCAGCAAGAGGATAGGAAAGATATCCAGTGTACAAACATGAAGCATGTAAGAAACAAGTAATTAAATTTCACATACACACAAAAGATGCTGAGCAATAATCATGGAATGATTTTAAAAGAATAAAATAAATAACACTATAAATATAAGTAGCTGGGAAGCTAATATTCCTGCCTAGGACATAAATGAGGGGCATTTTGTTTGTTTTAGGTTTATGTTGTTGTTGTGTTCTATTGTTTGGTAAGACTTCCAATTACCCATAACATATTTCATCTCTACTGAGCATTGTCTAATCAAACACTGATACAAGTATATATGTGTGTATTTATGTGTATATATATTTATATATAGATATGTGTGTGTATGTATGTGTGTATGTATATATATATATATATATATATGTATGTATGTATACGTGTGTGTATCCCCCCCTCCCCCAGTGGCTCCTTTCTTACTCAATTTCATTTGATACCTGCCTTTGACTGTCACTGGTACTGCTACTACTGCAATTACTGTTGTTCATCCTTCATTTTGAAGGAAACTAATGCCATTACAGGGTGATCTTGACTTGCATATGAATTGGATTTAAGTGAGACAGAATTGTACAAAATTGTCAGCCTCACTTTCTCTTCCAGAGTCATCAAAATCCAGTGGCAAGACAAAAGTCAGGACAACTGGAGATGGCACGGGACACAGTGAATTAACCTTGATTCCTTCGATGTCCAACCGAGCTTTAAGCATTCCACATCACCTACGTCAGCCACCTTTCTGAGCTTTGAAACAAATCATTCTTATCCACCCAGTCCACCAGGGGATGTCTTCACCTACTTGGAGTAATCATTCCCCCTAACTCATTGACAGGCTTGAGACCCATTGGTTACCATCAATCTGGTTTAGCTTACCTGGCAAGACAGTTTTACCAGGGTATGGTCACTGCACATACTAGAGCTTCTTGGAACCACAGGTGAGCCTAACTCTTATAATTTATTGGCGACCACTCATTAGATATTTTAGACAGTATATCTAGAATTTTTGCCCTTACAGATGACAGACTGAGAATTTTAAAAGGTCTTGACAGGCTAAAGCATTTGGCTAAATCTAATGGGATGGAATTCAATAAGAATAAATGTAAAGTCTTATGTTTGGGTTCAAAAAATCAATTTCACAAGTAAAAAAAGGGTAGGAATGTTTCAACAACAGGAATGGGTTGGACTAGATTACCTCTGAGGACCCTTCCAACTGTGAATTCTATATCCCTGGTTCTAGGTGAAACAAAGGAATATATGATCTAATGGATACATGAGTTGCCTGTGTTTGTTAAAAAGGTGTCAGACAATATACTACTGTATACATTTTTTTAATTTAAAAAAATTAAATTAAAAAAAAACCTGAGCTTTTCTGCCTGCTTACCCCTTCCTCCCCACCCCCTAAGCTCCATGCTGGCTACATCGTATTCACACTGAGCTCCCACTTCCACAGCACTAGCGCTGCCACCGCTGCCTCCTTCCTTCCACCACCATGATCATCTACTGGGAGCTCAACATCATAGAGATCATGAGTGGGCTGTGCCTGGAGGTGGAGGGGAAGATGGCCAGTAAGACAGAGGGTACCATTGATGATTCACTCATTGGTGGAAATGCCTCTACTGAAGGTCCTGAGGGTGAAGGAACAGATGCCACTGTAATCACTGGAGCTGACATAGCAATAAACCATCATCTGCAAGAAACTAGTTTCACAAAAGAATCCTACAAAAAGTACATCAAAGACAACATGAAATCAATCCAAGGCAGACTTGAAGAACACAAGCCAGATAGAGTAAAACCTTTTATGAAGGAAGCTGCAGAACAAATCAAACACATCCTTGCCAATTTTTAAAACTATCAGTTATTCACAGGCAGAAACATGAATCCAGATGGCATGGTGGCTCTCTTGGACTTCCGTGAGGATGGTGTGATCCCATATATGATTTTCATTAAGGATGATTTAGAAATGGAGAAATGTTAACAAATTCAGCTGATTACTTTGAATCACCTGTCCTCATAACTGGTTGCTGCTTTTTGTCATCTAAACAAGTCCTGGACTTGGACAAACTTGGACTAATGTCATCTTGAGCTTTATTCATTTATTTTTTTACCCTGATTTATTTGGAGTGAAGGCATTCTTTTTAAAAACATGTCATGTAGATTGTCTAAAATAAAATGCATTTAAACCCAATGGGGGGAAAAACTTGAAGGCTAAGATGAAACTTACGAGAAATCCATACATTAAGTATTTGACTTATCCAGAGCCACACAGCTAATAAATGTCAGAAGCAAAGTTTGAGCCCACAGTTTCATGATCCAAAGTCATATTTGTATCCACTATGCCATACAAACCCTGGATGGCAAAAACTTTAAAAATATAGTTCAGACTATCTTTACATGTAACAGAAAAAAATAAAATACTTTATTAATTTAAACATATATATATAGTTCAGGTTCATAAAATAATAGAGGAGAGGTATTGATGTGGTAATTACAAGTAAGACAGTGCATCATGAATACTTGATTCAAAAGGTATTCAGTATGGTCAGAGCATTGATCAAAATCACACACAAAAATGACTATTATCTTTTTTTTTTTCAGGGCAATTGGGGTTAAGTGACTTGCCCAGAGTCACACAGCTAGTAAGTGTTAAGTGTCTGAGGTCAGATTTGAACTCAGGTCCTCCTGAATCCAGGGCCGGTGCTCTATCCACTGTGCCACCAACTGCCCCAAAAATGACTATTATCTTAAGAGGCAGGAAGTGATTACTAATTTCTGTAGCAACCATTTCAGAATGAGCTGATTGTATGAAGTCGTATCAACAAGTAGTTAAGGCAAAGATCAAAATCAATACCAAAAGAGGAGAAAGAATAAAGATAGAATGACATTGCATGTGTTTCTGGTATATATTTTTAAAGCTAATATGTCCCAGTTGTCCTACACAACTGCTTATAATGGAACACCATGATCTCAGAAGAATCAAAATTCCAAGTGAGGGGGCAGCTAGGTGGCACAGTGGATAAAGCACAGGCCCTGGATTCAGGAGGACCTGAGTTCAAATTCAGCCTCAAACACTTGACATTTACTAGATGTGTGACCCTGGTCAAGTCACTTAACCCTCATTGTCCCCCCCCCAAAAAAAAAGTGCAAGTGACCCAAAGATGACAAAAGGATGGCAAGTGAGTATAAAAGAGCTGTAGTTTATTATCAGGGATATTTTGCTGGCAATAATTAATGTAAAATATATTTAAAAGGATATGTATGGCTGAGAAAAAGGAGGCTGCCCAGGCAGGCATTAAGGGGGAAGGATGACAAATGGCACCCAAATTTTTTTAAAAGAAACGATTCTAGATCATTGGCAGGATCTTCAATAGAGGATATGCTGAGAGAGACAGATAAGTATCCCAACAAATAAGAAGGCTTAGAAGAGTTGTGGTTTGAAATGGTCAAATGAGAATTGACATCAATGAGACTGTGAAACTGTTCCGAATAGTTCTCTTAGTATAATATTTAGCATAGGACAGTGCCAAATTAGAAATTTAATCTTTGCTTAGGATAGACAGAAGTGAATGGGAGTGATGCTCCTATTCTTTTAACTTACTGAATTCTAAACAGGATCTTACCTTCTACCTGCCCTCCTGGTTGTTGCATCTTTCCTCTCTGGAATCCAGTTTTTTTCCCCTGATTCTAAGTCCAGTACATTTTTATGACTCATGAATGGATTATTAAAAATAATTTCATGATACTTATTGAACAAACACTATGAATTAATAAATTAATGAGCATTTTGTTTAATGCCTACTATGTGAATGAAGAAAAGGATTTATTAAGCACTTTCTATGTACCAAGCACTGAGCTATGTGATGACTAAAATTAGAAAAAAATGACTGGTCTGGTCACAAGAAGCTCCCACTCAGATTGGGAGAGACAAAACACACACACACACACACACACACACACACACAAGAATGTTCATTCCACAAGTCTTATTGGCATAGCAATTAGTCATCTGGTAAGGGGCAGAGATCCTTAGGTTGCATCGGTAGTTTAGATGACCCTTCCAAGGGCATGCAAGGGGTACAGACAGAGCAGATGGTAAGGCCTAAAGAATCTTTGAAGATAGTAGCAAGGCAGATGCTAATTCTTAATGATCCTACATTTCATCAGAAGATACAGAGTTGTTGCTATTTATTCATTCAGTTGTATCTAGCTTTTCATGACCCCATGGACCATGGCAAGCCAGGCCTTTGTATCCTCTACTATCTCCCAAAGTCTCTCCAAGCTCACATTCATTGCTCGCATGATACTACCTGTCCATCTCATCCTCTACTATGCCTTTCTTCTTTTGCTTTCAATCTTTCTCCTCATCAGGGTCTTTTCTAATGGTTCCCATCTTCCCATTATGCAGCCAAAATATTTAAGCTTTCAGTAGTCTGAATTAATTTCTTAAAGCATTAATTGCTTGGATCTCCTTGCTGTACAAGGGACTCCTATACAATATTGCTAAATTGTCTATGGTTCTTCAAGCATGCTATCAGATGCAATCCCTTAAATCTATTCATTACTTCCACTTCATATTCATAAGGATGTCATTTAGGTCATACCCTTATATTCTGACAGTTTTCTCTATTTCCTTTAATTTGTCTGAATTTTGCAAAAAGAAGCTGATGATCTGAGCTACAGTCAGCTCCAAGTCTTTTTTTAACTGACTGTATATAGCTTTTCCACCTTTGCCTGCAAAGTATATAATCAATCTGATTTCAATATTGACCATCTCATGATATCTATATATAAATTTACCTTTTTGGTTGTTGAAAAAGTGTTTGTGATGATCCGTGAATTATCTTCACAAAACTCTGCTTCACCTAATTTTGTACTCCAAGACCAAACTTTCCTATTATTCCAATTATCTTTTGATTTCCTGCTTCAGCATTCCAATACCCTAGGATGAATGTGACATCTTTTGTAAATGTTGTTTCTAGAAGGTGTAGTAGAGTTTCCTAGAACTGATCAACATTGGCCTCTTTGGGCTTGTATTACTGTAATGTTGAATGGTTTGCTTTTCATTTTAGTAGATGTCATTCTGTCATATTTGGGATTATACTCCATTACTACTTTTCTCACTCTTTCCTTAGGATGGCTACTCCATTTCTTTTAGGGGATTCTTGTCCACATTAGTAGTACATGTGACGATAACCTGAGTTAAACTCACCCATTCCTATCTACGTAAGTTGACTGACACCCAAGATGTCAATGTTTAATCTTTCTATTTCCTATTTGACCATATCCAGTTTACCTTGGTCCCTAGATCTTCCATTCCTATTCCATATCGATCTTTACAACATCATCTGTTACTTTTGTCATCAGAAACTTCATTTCAGCTTTGACCCAGCCATTTCATTCTTTCTGGGGCTACTTTTATTTGTCCCCACTCTTCCCCAGTAGCATGTTGTACACCTTCCAACCCAAGTAGCTCATCTTCTGGTTTCATATTGTTTATCATTTTAATACTGTCCATGAGGTTTTCTTGGTGAAGATACTAGGGTGGTTTGCCATTTCCTTCTCAAGTAGATCACCTTTTATCAGAGCTCTCCACTATGACCTGTCTTAGGAAACCCTGCATGGAATAGCTCATAATTTCATTGAGCTACACAAGACTCTCCCAAAATGATAAAGCAGTGATTCAGGAATGTGGTAAAGAATTAGTGACTCCCAATTCATATAAACTCTGTAGCTATCAAACAGTTCTGGGGAGGGAGGAAATAAAGAGGGAGGATGTCCCTGGTGGTAGTAGGCCTTTAAACCTTCCCATTATTCTGGATAAGTTCTGCAACTGGATTATGAAAAGTGACACTGTCAGTGCTTTCAAAGATCTACATGCCCATGGAGGAACCAATACATATGAAGGAGTGGTAGGCAAAAAAGAGATTTTCAAATAGTCACAGGGATGGTAAAGTGAATTATAAGGAAGCTAGTTTTTATATTCTTTGCAGTAACAGAGATGATATTAATTTGATTATTGTTCATGGCCTAGTGAATAGAGAGGTGGTCTCAAAACCAAGAAAAACTAAGTCGAATTCTTATATTTCCTAAGTCACTTAAACTATCAGGATTATAGGCATTTTAAAGACTATAAATTGAAAAGAAGGTGCCAACCTTCATTGATTGAAGAAGTTTCCACATTGAGAAATTTCCAACACATATAAAGGAGTGACAAACAAAAATAAGGGATTTTAATGGTGAGCTCAACCTTAAGGTCATTACCCTCTGTGTGGTAGTAGAACAAAACTGAAATCCCAAGGCTAATCCCTTTTGTACTATTCTCAAAATGAGGATGAGAGCTGCAAAGGGGAGTGGGGTCTACATATGACAGAATGAATGTAATGTGAAGCATGGTCTGGGACCAGCTAGATGACTAGAAGCCCACAGTGGGAGACTCTGATTTTCTGGGGAACTGAAGGTATCTTGAACATTGTCAAAGAAATCAAATCAATCAACAAATTTTACTGAGGATAGAATATGAGCACAATACTCTACTCAGTTCATGTTACTGAAACAACATTCATGGGATTGATTTCTATGTGGACCAGTTAAACTTGCTATATTCCATAGACACATATACAGCCCTACTAGCCTCACAAGCATCTTACAAATATAAATGCATGACCCTAGTCATAAAAGGACTGAGAAAATGTGGATTTGTTAGACAAATATCTCTCTACTATTTAAAAAGAAAACAAATTAATATACTCTATTCATGTCATCTTTGTGTCCAGAGGTCAGCACATACATAATTATTGTTTTTGAAGAAGGAAAGAATGAGTGACCATAGTAAAATACTCTCTAATGGTGTGAGTAGAGGGAATATCTCCTTGCTTTGAGAAGAATTTTGAAGACAGAAAGTTAGTTATATTACCTGGTGGAAAGCCTTTGGAGGATATATGTATTAGCCAGTGGGCAGTTAAGTAGAACAGTAGATAGAGTGCTGGGCCTTGAGTTAGGAAAATTAATTCAAATCTGGCCTCAGACACTTGCTAACTGTGTGACTCTGGGCAACTTAGCCTTGTTTGCCTCAGTTTCCTCATCTATAAAATGAGCTGTGGAAGGAAATAGCAAACCACTCCAGGATCTTTCCAAGAAAACCCAAAATGGGATGATGAAGAGTTGGTCATGACTGAATCACAACAACATGCAATGGCCTGTGGAGAGAGAAAGAATTATATTTAGAAGTATATATTAAGGAAATGTTATTGGATTCAGAAAACATTGTTCATTTGAATCAATCAATCAATCAATGAGCAAGAATTTATTAAGTACCCACAATGTGCCAGGCACTAGGGATACAAAGACTAAGGAGAAACAGTCCATATCTTCCAGGCACTTACATTCTAATAGGGAAATGACATATATATAAATGGGTACATTACAAAATATGCAAAGCAGATTCCAGATAATGTTAGGGGAGCAGCCCTAGAAACGAGGGGAACCCTTCAAAAGGTAATAACAGAAATGAGTCTTCAGAGAAACCAAGAAATGAAATTATGGGATTGAGAACATTCCAGAAATGGGAATGGCCAGTATGAATGGCCATCCCAGAGGAAATTAGCTTGACTATAAACTGTATAGTAGGGATGATGTGGAATAATGTAAAGAGAAGATAGGGCCTTCTATTCCAAGCAGAGGAGTTTGTTTTTGATTCTAGAGGTAAAAGGACTCCAATGAAGTTCATTGAATTGGGCAGGAGAGGGGGTTGACATACTCAGACCTGCAATCTTAGGTAAAATCTCTTGGCATAATGTGGAAAATGGATGGGAATAGGGAAAGATTTGATTAAGTCAGAGAAAGCAATTAAGAAGCTACTGCAATCTTCTAAGTGAGAGATGATGAGAGCCTGAACTAGGGTGACCACTGTGTCAATAGAGAGAGGGAGACATATGAGACAGATATTATGGTGATAGAAATGACAGGATTGGCAACTGATTAGATACATGGGGTGACAGTGAGGAATCAAGCATGACACCAAGGTTATGACCCTGAATGTCTAGAACAATGGTGGCTCCCTTGATAAAAATAGGAAGATATAAAAAAGGACTGGGTAAAGCATAGTATTTTTTTAATCATCATTTAAAATCATCATTTTGACTTGTCACCTATGCATGTCTAAGCAAATAACTGAAGTAAATGTCCACTGTCACCTTCACCTTTACTCTATGCTGTAAGGCATCATTTCTCTCTCTCTCTCTCTCTCTCTCTTTTTTTTCATTTCCAAAATGTATTCCACAGGGATCCTGATCACACCGGTATTTTAAATGACTTCCCTAGGAAGTGTTCTCTGACACAGCCCTTTCCAATCCTACCAGTTGATGATGACCATCTCACATAACCCTTTGTTTTCTGTCTTTTGCTTTGAATTATATTATAATGTAAAGCAAGGAAGTCATTGAAGCAAGCCTTCCTCCAACAGTTTAGATTGCAAGTCTTCCATAAATTGCCATCCTATGTGATTTCTGTATGTATCATCCCAGAAATCCATACAACCTCTAGAGAGGCTCTGGATGCATTTTTCTAGGTCTTTTCACCTATGGTATCAATAAGTACCAACAGCACCACTAGGGTACTCAGGCTATACATCTTTTATCTCTTGCTATGGCTACATGATTGATGTTCACAAATTTTTCCTAGATGATATCTTTTATACTTCTTATTGAATTCAAACCATCATGTGGAGTGTGCTGCAGCCTTCCAGACTATCAAATCCCATTTCTATGAATAACATTAAATATTACTCACCTACTTTTTTGGTTTTGTTTGTTGTTGTTGTTTGTTTGTTTGTTTTTTGAGTGGGGCAATGAAAGTTAAGTGACTTGCCCAGGGTCACACAGCTAGTAAGTGTCAAGTGTCTGAGGCCAGATTTGAACTCAGGTACTTCTGAATCCAGGGTTGGTGCTTTATCAACTGTGCCACCTAGCTGCCCCATACTTTCTTATTATTAAAATGAATAACTAATTTTCTTTAACTGTCTGCATTCATCTATACCACCAAAAACTGAAGGCAGATTTGAAAAGAAATGTACCAAAGTACAAAAAAAATTTTTTTCAATGCCTTTTTCCAAAATAATATGCAAATTTTGTAATATTATAAAAATTTTCTATAAGTTTTTTAAAAAATCTTATTTATATTACTATGCATAACTATACCCGTCAGAGAGGCAGTGTAGTATGGTGAGTAAGGGGTCAAACTTCGAGTCAGTAAGATACAAATAAAGTCCCATATCTGACACATCTTGCTCATGTGACCTTTGACATATCACTAAAACTGTCATTGCCCTCAGGCAATCCCCTAAGATTACAACTCACTGACCAGTTGCCAAGGTGCATCACTGGAAGAAATTTCTATGCCAGGAAGTACCCATTAGTATGTACTGAAGAAATCACAGAACACATACACATATATATGTATAGCCTATACATATGTACTTGTTATATGTGTATATGTTTGAGTGCATGTATACATAAAAGTCAATGTAAAATCTACACTAGAATTCTTTTGGAGTCAATGATAAAAACCTTTTAAGTAACTAGTTAGCTACATGTCCTGAGCACCTTTAGTTTTCTGGGCAGGCAAATATTAAATTGTATCTCAACCCCCTTTTCCAACCTTATTTCCTTCTCCTTCCCTATGTAAACTTTCAGTTCCAGTCAGACTCACTATCCTTGTTGCAAGCCCTATACATGTGAAGAGCAGGTTGATATGGTGAAATGAATGCTGAATTTAGAGTCAGACTCTAAGTTCAAGGCCCAGTTCTTATCAATTGTTAGTTGTATGAGCTTGGACAATTCATATCTTTTCAGAGATTCAGCTTCCTCTTCTTTAAGATGGGGATAATCAATTAATCAATCAACAAATATGTATTAAGCACTTACTACATGCTGAGCACTGTCCTAAGCACCGAGGATGCAAAAAGAGGCAAGACAGTCCGTGCCTTCATGGAGCTTACAATCTAATGAGGGAGACAATATGCAAACAAGCATGTATAAACCAAGTTTGACAGGATAAATAGTATATAATTAAAAGAAGAAAAGAGAAGACATGGGCATGTTTGTGGGCAATAGGAAATGAGGGAGAAGTTGAAAATTAGTGAAAAAGTGGGGATAACAGAGGGGGTCAATCTATCAGAGGAGATGGGATGGCATGAGATCAGTTGAACAAGTAAGGAGTTAGCCTTGGTAAGGCTACTTCCTCATGTAAAACAGGGATGAATGAAGAAAAAGTGTCAGAAGACCTTTGAGTGATAGGAAATGAGGAAGAGGGAAGAAGAGTAATTTCATGGTGAATAGTCTCCATTATTTTCTGTAAAATATGATGCAAGGTTCTCAACTGAGAAAGTGTGGGGGGGAAGCATGAAAGATTTGAGGAAGGCTGAAAAAGTTTGGAAAAACTGCTGTTGAGAGGGTGATAGTGAGTTGATAAGAAGAGTGAGGTATAGGAGGATTGTCTACCAGCAGTGAGGACCAAGCTGAGGTTTTGTAACATTAATTTATAGTGGACTCAATCAGAACAGTTGTGTGATCTTCTCCACCTTCATTCAATAGCATGTGTATTTTGCATGAAGGTGACAAATGGTGGGAGTGATACAAGGCTGAAAACTGGCTGGGCTTAACTGGTGATATGATAAGGGGGCTAAAGATTCAAGACAGAGGACGGCTAGGTGGCACAGTGGGTAGAGCACCGGCCCTGGATTCAGGAGTACCTGAATCAGTTCAAATCTGGCCTCAGACACTTTACACACTTACTAGCTGTGTGAGCCTGGGCAAGTCACTTAACCCCAATTGCCTCACCAAAAAACAAAAAAAAAAGATTCAAGACAGGAATACAGTGTAGAGGAGAATTGGTCCACCAGGTAGTCAAGATGGAAAGAAGAATTATTGTAAAGAGAAAGCTTTGTAAATTTGACCTTTTACTATTATCCCTTCCTCTGAACTTTCCCAGTGTTCCTCTTATCTGGAAAACATTCCTTTCTTTGCTCCATTGCTCCTGCCTCTCTTCCTGCTCTATTCTACTTGTCTCAATCCCTCAATTCCTTTTTGATCAGTCTCTCCTCCACAAAGCCTACCTAATTACCTATACTTCCTTTGAACTCACCAATATTTAATCACCTCATATTACTTATATTAATGTTCACCATTTAGTTATCTATACATACTAGTATTTCTCCAACTAGATTGTAATTCCCTTGAGGACAGGGACTATTGTGTGTCTTACCCTTTTGGGGGTATTCTCCTCCTGTATGTAGCACAGTGACTTGCAGAGAATAGGCTCTCCATACATATTTGCTGAATGATTGGTTTAAAAAATGAAGTTAATTTTAACATTCCTTAGTATGATTCTATGGGGGCTTGTATGGTCTCTGTAATTTTGTATTATTAATACCTAATAGTCTTATTATTTACCACAATGCAACCATTGAATGTACAATGAGGGACAAAAAGTCAACAAGACATGACTTTGCTTTGAAAGCAAAATCAGCTATGAGGCCTCAGAGTGAAAGCAAAAAAAAAAAAAAAAAAAACCCCACAAACAAAAAACCAGGCTGGTGATTTTTAAAAATTATTTGCAAGCCTTTTGTGAAGAAAATATAAATAAGCCCTTCCAAATATTTATCTCCACAGATAGAAACTTCATTATGGTACCCCTTGACTTGACAGTCTTGTTTATAATAGCCATTTTAAAAGTTGCAACCTAAGACTCATAAAGCAATGCTATCATATAATGTCTTCCCATCAACAATATTAAAAACATTCATCTCCTGGAAAATGTTATAAAGAAATTTCACTATGGTGATAATTCAAGCATTAAAGTAAATGTAAACAATGATTCCATCTGAAAATATACCCAATTAAGAATGCTTAGCAAAGGAAGTTTACTGAATTTGGGGTGGGGGGGGGAATTTTGTCTACTGATGACAATTTTACCTTTAAAAAAAAAACTCCTATTAGGAAAGCTAAATATATGCTGAGGCTAAGGCTATTTCAATGTTTTCAATTAATGTCAATAGGAATGGTTTGTATTTCTGTGATTCCCCCAAGCTGATAGTAACTCCCTCCAGAAATCACCTTGTGTTTACTTTGTACATATTTTGTATATGTTTATACTTGTATATGTTATTTTCCCCAATAGAATAAACCTCCTTCAGGGCATAGACTGTTTCATTTTTGTGTTTGTATCCACAGCCTAGCACAGTGTCTAGTACATAGTGGGTGCTTGCTAAATGTTTGTTGATTGAGATTAGAAAGGAAATATCTGATCTGTAAATATTCTGCTTCTCCATAGAAAGAAAGAAATATCAATACACTCATGTGGGAGAATTTATGTGTGCAGAAACCTTATTTTGTTCCTATGCATTTCTACCAATCCTATATAATCTAAAATTGAGCACATTTTGAATATCTTTTGGTGAAATTTATATTTCAATGTAAATAGGTCAAATTAGGCCACCAGCATTTCAATGTAGACTTCCTTTTCCTCTCAGCTACAAGCAGGATGTATTTCAAAGGATGTCTCCATTTCCTCAAGGCAGTGAATTCTAACATTAGAAAGCCTTTCCCTTCATCTGGTGTTTTCTTTCTTTTTTAAGATCTATATAACCCCACCCTGTTTCCCAGTTCCCTCAACAATAGCCCAGGATTCATTTTGAAGCAAGGAATTCAAACTTAAGCCTAGGAGGCAGTGCTTGAAGGCAGGAAACAAAGCTTCTTTCTTTAAAATCTGAGATAACATGCTTTGGGAAGTTTTTAACTAATGTAAAGAATACAGTTTATAAAGCAATCTCCAATCTAGAGTAGCACTCCAAAGTAATTTGTTGTAGCCTCAGACTATTCCTATTCCTAATTAATATTTCTTAGTCTCACAGAAAATATCACCTCCTAACAGAGCTATGTTGTTTTGTAAATTGTAAAGCATATTTGTAATTTGTAAAGTATATGTACACATATATATTCAGGGTATAAACAAGTATAATTTCACATAGATAGATATGAGATAAAGCAAAATGTTATTACAATTAGTGAGTTTTATTGCACAGAGTCTGCAAATGTCAATCTGATTTGCTTCTAGAAAATGAGTTAGAATGCTTTTACCATCAGCAACCTACAGAAACTATCCTGGTGAGGAAAGGTAGAAAATACAATAGTAACTAAAGCAAATGAAATCATCCATAGCAAATAGCATCTCCACACCAGAAATTCAAACCAGGTGCATTTAAATAAAACTTGTAGATGCTTGGTGGAAACAAGGAATATGTTGTGATTCAGTTCTAATCATGTCTTTATATAGCAGAACATTTAATTCATGAGCCTGGTTTAGATGGACAAGAGAGATTTATACTTACATGATTAGGTCAATAGTTAAATCACTGCATGACAAAATATACACAACAGAAACAAATCATACCTGAGTAAAATTAAATTGTACTTAAATTGGTTTTAATCTTGAAAGAGAGAGCAGATGTGAAAAATAATTGAAATCTGGTTAAGAAAATATCAAAGTAAGGTATTCAAAGTATTTTGGATATGAGTTTTCTGTTGGAGATCCTGATGAGCTTTGTTAATTTCCAGCATATATTTTGTACATAGCATAGATAGAAAGGTATGGTCCATATAGAAATAATTTTTTATGAATGCTCATAATGCCCTAAAATATCATTTAGAAATTATTCTCAGAAATGCACTGTAATTTGTATAAATAAAGACATACACAAGGAAATTTTAAAAATTATAATCATATCAAAATAACCCCAAATTCTTAGTCCAACTTGATTTTTGCATCTTGATAATTGGATTTAATTTTCAATGTCCTTAGTAATGTTTATACTTCAGTTATTTACTCATCTATTTGATCACTTACATGAACTTACTCAAAGTCAAGTAAGTAGTTATGAGTGTTTACCAATAAAAAAATACTATTCCAACTAGTGATTTTTCTACATTTTAGACAGAAAAACAATTTCTTCTTACATTAATTAGAGTTTTGCTCCTAGAACAAGACCTTTGAGGCATTGTTTCTCAGACACTAATGGGCCATGGAAAAGTTCAGAACTCCCATTCATTAGCACTTTGAGAAAGCTGTTTTGTACCTAAGAATGAGAATTGATGGAGAGATTGGGACTGAACACATAATTTTATGAAATATGATGAAAACATAAGGGTTTTGTTATGACGCACATAACAATCAGTAACCTGTTTCTTTTTAGCAAGCTCCTAAAAAGTACCTCCTGTATAATTATTAAATAAAAACACTCACTTATTCAGTACTCAGCTAGCTTTTAAACCCTGAATAAGAGAAGTACACAGTGAGAGAGGTACTTACATGGTTTCCTTGGATACTGGATGATGCCAATCAGGTCTATGTTTTTATCTGAAAGTGGTGCCCCTGCAGAGAAATAAGGCTTGGTGAGTGGCTGTTTATACATAGTAGGTAAATAGGAACTTTGTTTATTTTACAAAGCATTTTTTATTTTGACCCAGATTTTTTTTTCCTTCATCACACCCCACCCTTTTAAGCAGCAGCAGTGTGGTATAACAGGTACCCTGCCAACTCTCTTTCACATCACTTGAGAACACACACTTAGTGAAGCTGGAGCTCAGTATGGATGATTTTGCTAAGTCCCTTACCCTTACTGTTGCTTTATATGTCATGACTACTCTATTTATGTCAGGCATATAAATGAAAAGTTCCTACCTCAATTTCATTCTTTGAAAGGAAAATTTTCCACACCAACAATAAAGGAATTAATCTAAGGAATCCACATAAGCAATAAATATCCTTACCTTCCTTAATCCAACGGGATAAGAAAGCTAACTTTAGCCAGCTTCGAAATATCAAGGGCTTCCACATACATTAGCTGCCATTTTTAATTTGGTTGGATCCGAGATTCTCAACAACATCACTGCTATGAACATACAAATTTGACATCCAGTCTTTCAGCACTACATGCATTCTAATTTTGGTAGCATGATTAATACCTCCTCTTTGAGAAATTTTAACCTTCTAATATTTCTCTGGATTGAAAAGAACAAATGACTTTGAGCAAAGAAAGGCAACCAACTTTTAATACTTAACACAATTTAATAACCTGAAATGAAATAAGTATGTGCTGTTTCCATTAAAAAGTTTCCAGCCACAATTAATAGAACAAAAACTTGTCTTGTTCTGAGATTATTCTTGGAAATGTAATTTTAAAGTCTATGGGAAAGAAGGAAACTTTTTTTGTCATATGAAAGTAATTTCTTTTTTTTAGAAGTGATTTTTGGATAAGGCTACTGATTTGATATTTTCCATTTGATCTTGCAACATAGTTTTGGGGGACAGTAATTCTGTGTTCTTTTGCCAGAGCTGACAAAGGTCTAGTTGTCAGTGATACCATTTACAGCTAAATTTACTCCAGAGTGGCAATAACAGGTGCATTGAGTCCTGCCAGACACTTGTGCACAGGCATCACGCAACTTGCGGCTCAACAACCAAAGGGGGAAAAGCCTCTGTCTTCATAGAAAAGGAGACCGGAGCAAACACAACCCAAACTGGGGGGTTTCTCTTCAAAGCCAGCTGGTCTGGCTTTATTCTGCAGGAATTTTTTTACCTGTCAGAGTTTTGTCAACAAAACCCTCAGCAGGTGCTGACGGGTACGACTTCCTGGAGAAGCATAAAGGCACTGGTGAGTTTTTATAAACAAAATTTATTTTTTAAGATCTTCAAAAGTTGATTTTTATATCTAGAAAGACCTATTTCCTGGGTATCCATCTTAATGGAGATGGTGAAATTGCAGGAGATGAGTACTACTCTACTACATAATCAACTTGCATCCTGTTTCAAGTAGACCTAGTCTATAATTTTTACTTATGTAAAAACTTTTGAAAAGTTTTATTTTGAAAAGCAAATAGGTAATTATTGAATTTGTAGTCTTCTACCCTTCAATATTTGAAGACTGGAGAGTCAACCAAATAGTTACATTAGGTGGTTTAGACAAACAGATTTTCATTTTATCATTTTGTCTAATTCTGAGCAATTTTTAATGGAAAGTCATGTTTCAGTTAATGTGAACTTAAATATATATGCACATTTATTTAGTTAGTTATTTTAAACTATCCTATGTTTTGATACTGTTTGTGTGTGTGTGTGCATGTGTGTATATGATTAAAAACACTATCTGGCAGTGGACCTGTTTAACTTTTTTTCTTTTTTTAGCATTTTGAAAACATCTTCTGAGAATATAACAACTAAAAGGAAAATATGCCCTTGACCAGTTATTTTAAATGACTTAAGAGTAGGAAAAGTAAATTTATTTTCAGTAAAAGATATTACTAGAATATCTTTTCACATCCTTAATTGTCAAAGAAGTTTATATAGTTTGTATTTTAATTTCTTGAATTCAAAAGTTTAGAAAAATATTTTCAGAAAATTTTAATTAATGAAAAGCAACATGAAAAATTAAACCACATCAGGACATTTTTGAAAAGGAATTCTTTAAACAATACTATTTAAGAACTTGTTCTTTCAACTATGCTTCACAACATTTCTTACAAATTGTTGAATTAAAGTAAATTGAAAACATTTATTTAAATAAAAAAATGAATGGTTTGAAGCAGAGATTTTATATTGTAAAGCTATAAAATCATTCCAGTGACCAAATCTCATGTTTTCCAGCAACATATCCTAATGTATCTAGAAGATTAAGAAGACTATATATTGACCAACAATTACTAAATTACTAAAAATTACTATGCAAACAATCAATTCTTTAGATTATGGGGGCTGTTTAGTACCTAAAAATGGAGCTTTCCCTTTCAATATAAATTACTCCCTCTGCTGACGTTGCTGTTTTAATTTGATATTTTGGATATTTGATTATTTGGGTTACTACAGTTTTTCTGAATGGTTTGAAGTACAAACTAATTAACTGAAACTTGCTTTGGGGGGGCATAATAGGAAGGGAAAAAAACTATAGTTATAGAAACTTGACATTTCTTGTCAAACTGTTCCCCAAAGGTCATCTTCTTCTAGGCTGGCTTAATAATTATTTTTTGGCTTAATCGTTATTTAAAATAATGTTATTTGCTTTTATTGGGGTTTTCTTTTAGTCAAAAATTATTGAATAACTGTAGAAATTACTTATGCTCAATGAAAAAAAAAACCTGACATTTTCATGTAAAAGATGTATTATCTGCATTTATATACTTTTAGTAATGAATGATTATATATTTAAATAACTCCAAACCTGAATATAGTATGTATTTGGAAAATAGTAAAAACCATTTATGTATTTCAGATAACATCTACATATTTGTCCAAGAAAGAAATACAATGTATCTAAGAGCCATTATTTTGGTGTGCTATTATCTCCAAAATATTTAATTATGTTCTTGCTAGAATCTGGGTTACAACAATTAAAAGGAATGGCTTACACGAATTTAATATATTGTAAAAAGGTAAGCCTGTATGTCAATGCACATGAAAATTATTTTTAAATTGCTTTTAAATACTATACTAATAAATGATAGGGCTATTCAATTTGCCAGATGATGATTACATAATAAAAATTTCAGAACAGATCACTTTCAGATAAAAACTAACTTTATAATCATCTCTTGATTTTATCAGTATTACTATTCATTATGATTATCAATTTTCTCTATTATCAAAAATAAAATGATAAATACTAAAAAGAAGTCTGAACTATCCCCACCTACTTTTCAATTCTTTGTCACAGTAGGTATGCTTTACTGTTAAAATACTTAAAGTATTTAAACATTATAAACACCTTCCATTTTTTCATATGCTTACAAAACTACTGCTTTCAGTATTTCCTTTTCAATTATGAGAAATCTTAACTACTAGTTCTACTCACAGCCATGGTTTTTTCTTTTGCATCAGAAAAACTTCTAGATTCCCAATCACAAATACACGTAAATGTCTTTTAGCTGCAACTTGGATGGAAATAATAATAAAAGCAACAAATAATAGCATGACAAATAATGCCCTCTAGAAATAATTTTAAAACCTAAGAATCTTAATGCTAGAATTTATTTGCAATGTATACTATTTTTTGATAAAGGCTATTTATACTAGAAAAAAATGAACTTATTTATATAGTATTTTAAAACTATGTAATGCAAAAAGACTTTTAAAAAAATTCTTTTTAATTCTCAAAAATATGGTTCTTAAGCCCTCATCTCATTCAGCATATACACATATATGAACTGACTTCTTTATTGGAAAACTTCCCCAGAAAGTAATCCAACAAAATGTACCATGTAAAACTGCTTAGTTGTAGCAAAGTGAAGGTACCAGGCAAAAAAAATGCTCATTGTTTTGAGGAGAGCAAAATATTTTGGTCTTTCACATGCAATTTACATTGACAGTCCGTCTGATTGACAGGTATCAGCTGTCAGTGGGCAATATGTAAATGAGTGTAGTTAAAAATTACATGTTACTCAGCAGTCTTGACCAAACCTTAATCCAGTGGGATTTTAAATAGATTATATATGGAAAGGGGTAAAGTTTTTTACTTCCTACCTGTCCCATTCTCTCTTATTTTTCCTAATCTAATTTCTTTTCCTCTTCCTATTTCACATATTTAGCTCACATGCTTTGTAATTTATGATGTACTTTACTCTTGTTTTCTAATTCTATTTTCATAATTACCCTATGAGACAAATATCATCATTCAATTTTCCACAGACTACCCCCCAAATTCCATAGTTTAGAGATTCAAGGGACCTTAGGGGTCATGAGGAGATGGAGGCTCAAATACTTTAATGCTTTGAATACTTGTGCCCAAGGTCACATAGCTGGTAAGTGGCAGACCTTAGAATTGATTTCAAGTACTTTAACTCTGAATTGAAAATACTTTCTTTTTTATTGCAACCATTACTCACATAGAGCCTTTGAGAATGTATTCCATGTCCTGTGTCAACCAATTCTCTTCTACAGTATGTCAAACGTAGACATCAGTAAAGCTCAACTCAAGTGAAGCCAAAGTCAAGATTATAATCTCTGATCAAACCAATTGATAGGGAACTTTAGTTATCCCCTCTCCGCCAGCCAAATGCATTCTAATGTGGGTCTAGAGTGCAAAGACAATGAGGTGTTTTTTTTTTCCTTTATTCTCTATTTAGTTTGCCTTATATATCTTAATTTACATGAAAAGCAATTGATTTTCATGGAAGTTCAGTAAGTCTTCCTGTGCTTCTTGGAACCTACAGAGGGAGCTAAAGGGGAAATAGTATGCCACCATTGGGCCACATCAATGTGCTCCTGTCAGCTTTGGCAAGCCCCCTTCTTGCAGCTGTAAATACATTAACACTTAGATAATCCAAGTGACAGATTATCCTACAGATCAATATTTAAACAGTAAAATCAGTGGATAATACAAATTACTTTCCATCTATTACTGACCCAATAGCCATGCTCTTCCAGCTTCTGGTGTGACCATCAGAATACTAGCCTTGGAGAAAGAAAATGGAGTTCAAGTCCCAGCTATGGACTTTACTAGCTCTATGACTATGCTCAAATACCAACCTCTCTGAATCTCAATCCTTTTATGTGTGAAATAAAGACAGTAAAACCTGTCCTACATACCTTATAGGATTGTTCTTGGGAAGGTATAAAATGCTTTATAAATGTGAGCCACTCTTTAATGATTCTAGTAGCTGTCTGCAGAACATATTCACAAGTCTCCTTGTATTTGACATAGGATACACACCCTATTGGGAAATAAGGGGGTTGGCCCTTACCAAAACAAACTGAAAGAAAATCCAAACTTCAAAGAAAATACAAGGAGATATAGCAGACAGAAAGAGAGTTGGAAGGTAACAGTAAATAGCATTTACCAAGGTACTGACATGGATGAAGTTACAGCTAGGGAGTATGAACTAGCAAGGCAAAGAATTTCACAATTCATAAAAATAGATTTTTAACTTTAGCTCTAGCCATGAAGAGAGAGATAACAGTGTGATGGACAGAGGGTCAGCCTTGGAGTCTGGAAGAATTGGGCTCAAGCCCTGCTTCTGACCTAGAATAACACTGTGACCATGTGCAAGTCAGTTAACCTCTAACTGATCCATACTACTCCATAAGCATAAAAGTCTAAGCTATACATTTAAGAAAGGAGATAGGAAGACATAAAGATTAGAATGCTAAACTTGGAGTTGGGAATATCTGGATTCAAATCCAACTTTGACACTGTATATGACAATAGGCAAGTCAGACCTCTGAGGTAGTTTATTCATTTGGACAATGGTCCCTTCCAAGTCTACATGTGTGCTTATGTTAAGTATTAGACAAATTACTGATCATCAGAGCTTAGCACAGGATCTGGAATATAGTAGATGCTTAATAAATGTTTACCGATTGATTGAATTTCAACACTAGGATTTCCACACATTGATGAAATCACCCACCATGCCATCACCAATAGTTATGAAAACTCCAGAATGAGGAATTAATGGTAATAATGACTTAAATCCTATCCCTAAAGAGCAAGGCTTAGTTGTAGCAAATTATTGAAGGAAATAGAATATATAGGTCTAACCTGACCCCAAAACTATACTACTGTATATAACTTCAAATAATTAAGAGTTGAACATGGAGGGGCTGGGGAGATCTTGTGATCACATAGTATTTTTAGCTTTAAAAATTTAGGGGGCAATTCTGGAATGTTTAAAAATATATATTTCCCATTTCCCATGCCATAAGCCAACTTGAAAATGTTTGCCCAGACCACAAAACTGCCATTTATTGAATAGCAGTTAAAGTCAGAACTTCCTCAGTTCTAAGCTTTAACAGTGTCTGGCATTACATAAAGGACGTCAAGTTCATTTTGGCTAGTGGGTACCAGCATGAGAAAAGCTGGATACCCAGGAATATTTATCCCCATGGTAGCTGTTATAGTGAGGTGGAGAGGCCAATTGTCCATTGACTGCTTTGAGGATGATGGTAATTACTGGAGTCCTAAGCAGGATTGCTAATCAATAAAAGGCTTGTTACCACAGAAACCACAGTACTTTAGTGACCAACTATAGTAAAGGATGACTTCAGTGTCGAGATGTTCAAGGCTGAGGAAACTAGCATTGTGTTCTATACTACTGTTGGTAGTGATCCATATGAGTACGTAAAATGGGACTACGATTACATGTATCATTTTACTCACTTCTATTATCATAAGTGTTCCTTGTTATATCAGCAATGTTTTTCTCAATATTATTATTCTTTCCAAACTAAAAAAATCCCTGCATAATATTTCCTTACCTACAAAGATGGCTAATGGCTATATCTGATTCTAAGCATCGTGCATCATCTCCTAAATTCAGAGACTATAGCCGCCACAAGGCAGTGGAAAATCAATTTCTCTAGTCCTTGAAGTTGTCAACAAATTCTTAAAATGACTACCTTGTGGTCAGCTTTTAATATATGAAGCACCCAATTTTCCATGAAAATATATAATTGAGAAGAGCTGGTGAAACTGATCTAATAAATAATCCATCCACGTGCATTTACTGTGTACCTCTTACATTTGAATATCATTATAGCAGTTGAAGAGAAAGTAAGTAAAGGATGAGAAATAGCATCCATATGTCCAAGAGACTTCAAATGTCATTTAACAGAGGAAAGGCAGGTCAGAAAAGAAAATTTTGTCAAGTGAAATGGGCCATAACATAGAACTCAGAACACAGGAACTTCTAGTCCTGGCACTCAAAAACTATGCAATATTGAGCAAATCATATGATATTACCAAGGCTTAAATTTCCTCATCTATAGAGTAGAAACAATATCTTTACTATTGCCCTCATAGGGTTGTAAAGATAGGATAACATGGGGCAGCTAGGTGGCACAGTGGATAGAGCAACGGCCCTGGAGTCAGGAGTACCTGAGTTCAAATCTGGCCTCAGACACTTAACATTTACTAGCTGTGTGACCCTGGGCAAGTCACTTAACTCCAATTGCCTCACTTAAAAAAAAAAAAAGATAGGATGAGATAATATAAAACTATTGTAAACTAGGAAACATTGTAGAAATGTAAGATACCATTAGTTGAAAAGCAATTAGACTCTGAATTTATGATGTCTGACTATAAAGTGATTATCCTTAAAAAGCATATCAGAACTTATTTTTCAATTCAATAAGCATTTATAAAGCAGTCACTATTTGTAAGGTATCATTCTAGATGGAGGAAATAACAAGATAAAAATCTGAATCATACAAATTAGTGCTAACCTTTAAACTCTAGAAAGCTATTGTTCTGGTAATATTATCTTTTCTCAGAACATGTTGGAGTTCCCTTTGAAACTATTTTCAATTTTTGTGAGAAAATGTTTCATAATTTATAGGTATGTCTCTTTTTAATTAAAATTTGGGTTTCTTGGTTTCATCAATCAATTAATCAATCAGTGAATATTTATTAAGTATCTACTATGTGTCAGACACTGTGCTAAGCACTGGGGATGCAAAGAGGAGCAAAAGATAATCCTTGCCTTCAAGGAGTTTAGAATCTAAAAGGGGAAACAAAATGCAAACAAAAATATACAAATAAGCTATATGCAGGATAAATAGGGAATAATTAACAGAAGGAAGAAGACACTAGAATTAAAAGAGGTGGGGCGGCTAGGTGGCACAGTGGATAGAGCACCAGCCCTGGAGTCAGTAGTACCTGAGTTCAAATCCGGCCTCAGACACTTAACACTTACTAGCTATGTGACCCTGGGCAAGTCACTTAACCCCAACTGCCTCACTAAAAAAAAAAAAAAAAAAGAATTAAAAGAGGTTGGGGAAAGTCTTGCTTAAAGGAAGCCAGGTGAGCCAGAAAGCAGAGTTGAGGAGGGAGAGCATTATAGACATGGGAGAAAATCAGGGATAATACCTGGAATAGGGTGTCATGGAGTTGTCTTGTTTGTGCAACAGGCAGGAGGCCAGAGTGATTGGATCAAAGAGTACATGCTGGGGGGTGAGATGTAAGGAGACTGCAAAGATAGGAGGGGGGCTGGGTTATGAAGGGTTTAGAATACTAAAACCAACATCTTGTATTTGTCCATGGGGGCAATAGAGAATCACTGGAGTTTATTGGGGGTGAGGGGGATTGTCAGACCTGGGATTTAGGAAAATCATTTTAGTGGATAAATGGAAAATTGATTGGAGTGGGGAAGGACTTGAGGCAGGCAGACTCACCAGCAGGCTATTACAATAATCCACATGTGAAGGAATAAGTTTTGTCATGGCAGTGTCAGAGGAAAGAAGGGGGTATATTTGAGAGATTTTGAAAAGGTGAAATGAATAGGTCTTGGTGCTAGATTGGATATGGGGAATAAAATACAGTGAGGAGTCACAACTGACTTCTAGGTTTTGAGCCTGAAGGACTGGGAGAATGCTGTTGCCCTCTCCAGTAATAAACAAGGTAGGATGGGGTGGGGGTGCAGTTAGGGGGAAAGATAATGAGTTTTGTTTCAACTACTTCCCAAAATAAAATTGATTCTCAAATGAAGAAAATTTTCCACCAGTGAGGTTTTTTCATAGCAATTTGTCCTAAATGTGTTCTAAAGCAGAGCTCCAGAAATATTTGGGACAGTACATAGAAATATCATTAAACTCATTGAATCCTGTTCTATGTTGGAAGGAATTTTACAGGCCAACAAGAGTCAAAACCTTCATCTGAATGCAAGAAGTCCTTACAAATGTAAAGGAGACAAGTCATTTGAACACACAGCATGATGTGCTAGATGTTGTAGTTAGGTGGTACAGTGAATAAGCACTGGCCCTGAATTTGGGAGGAGCTGAGTTCAAATGTGACCCCAGACACTTACTAGTTGTGTGACCCTAGGCTATTTACTTAATCCCAATTGCCTTAAAAAAACATCTTGGGGGCATCTCCAGTCCTGATAATATATCTTGCCACTGGAACCAGATGGCTCTAGAGAAGAAAATGAGGCTGTTGATTTTGCACAGCCCTTCCTCAATTAAATTCAGTTCATTGCAAGTCATGACATCTGTCCTAGTCCTCTTAAAGAATGAAAGACAAACAAAAACAACAATGGTGTGCTATACAGAGCCTTGATTTTAGAATAAGAATGAGTTCAAGTCCTATCTCTACTATTTACTGGCTAAGTGACCCAAGACAAATTATTTAACTTTCCTTTGCCTGAGGTTCCAAATTTATAAAGTAGGGATACACACACACACATATATAGTAGGTGTTCCCTATATATTATACACACATGTATGTATGTGTATATGTGTTTGTGTGTGTGTGTGTGTGTGTATAATATATATAATAGGTGTTCCCCTCTCACACATTGGACCCCCAGAAGGCTACCCCAAATTAAAATAGGTCAATATCCACTCAAAACTGTAGCTGACAAACCATATTTACTTTTATTAGATAGCAAGAGAATACAATTAGTTCAAAACGAAACCATTTATAATAGGATAGTAATAAAAAATAGCAATAGAATAGTTTTCCCATATACCCCAGGCTTCTGGTGCTACAAAGCCACTGATGTCTTCTGTTGATGTAACTGAGTTACTTACTCTTACTCTTGGCTGGTTGCAGCACTTCATGGGTCTAGTATTTGCTGCTTGTCTTGTGGCTTTCTACTTGTGAGACCTACAATGAGTCAGTTAATCTCCGTGGTCCCCCATTTCCTCAATTACAAAATGAAGGGGTTAAAGCAAATGGAAGGGTCTCTTCCAGAACAACATCTTTGATTCTATCATACAAATGTTTTTATTATCCATCTTCATTATTCAGTTCTGGGTATCTCCATTGAGTATACATGGTAACTGAGCTTCTCTCTCCTACTAAATATTGGGTGCCATTTATTTAGGACCACCTACTGGCCATCTCAGCTCCCAATTGCTAAGGTACAGTGATCGAAAAAATTATGAACCTCTAATCATATACAAAGGCTATGAGCCACCACATCCAGCTAAGCAAGGCGCCAGGAGATTGTTCTTATGCTAAGATCATATCATTTTCTTTTAACTATTCCTATCCTAAGACACCAAAATCAATGTCCTTTGTCCCTGATGTATACCTAATTTAGGATTAAAAAGTCCCAAGACTCTCTGGTTTGACATGTAAAAGAATGTAAATCAGAAGAAAAGCTAAGTGAACTCAAGATCTTCACCTACCTGGCCTGAATGCCTGACTTTAGTATCTATATGTGGTACACAACAAGTCTCTCAAGCTTTGTTACCCTACATTTATACTACCTACCTCACAGTATTGTAAGAAAAATATTACATGTAAAACTTTAAGCAGTGTATAAAGGACTAGATGTTATTTAGATATATACATTGTTATGTTTAAAAATCCATCACATTACTTTATACCCATTCCTCATATAATTGAGTTCTAAATTTTGTGGGCCAGAAGCCATTAGAACAATTAGGAAGCGGGGGCAGCTAGGTGCTGCAGTGGATAAAGCACCAGCCCTGGATTCAGGAGGACCTGAGTTCAAATCCGGCCTCAGACAAGTAAGACTTACTAGCTGTGTGACCCTGGGCAAATCACTTAACCCCAATTGCCTCACCAAAAAAAAAAAAAAAGAACAATTAGGAAGCACAGTAACATGAACATTAAACAGGAATCACACTTATCTTTGATCCAAGAGCCATGCCAATCTGTTTCATCTCAGTTTTGAGATGCTTAAGGTTCTTCCACAACTTTATTCTGCTCTTAAAACAGTTCTTTCTCCTGCTCCAAAGTAATAAGAAAAGCAGAGGACATGATGAATGTAGTAGTAAAAGGACATCAATAGAGAACATTGACCAGTTTTGCTTCCAGAAATGGAAATAAGGCCTGAACTGGATATTATCAATAGTAATAACTGGAATGAAAAAGGAGCCCTAGTTTTGTGATAAACTCTTTATAACACACATGGACATTACATATTATTTGTTTTTAGATATCCTTGGCAGAGTAGTCCTTGGGTAAAACTTACAGGTTAATTATTATTCATGTGGATTTTAAAATTATGAATTATAGGAAGCTGCCAATTTTTCCAGCTCAAAGAACAGACAAGTGTGAATGAATATTTAGAGCCCTACATACCTCTTCATCTGATTATTTCATCATGAGATCATGAATCTAGAGCTGGAAGGCACTCCCACCAAGAAGTCTCCTCATGTCTGGTAAACTACTGTGACAGCTATTTAAGTTGCTAGAGGATGTTGACAATGTGTAAAAGGTTGGCTAAGATTGAAAGTTAGGCCTGGTGATTCCTTAGATCTTCATCTTACAAATGAGGAAAGTGTGTATTACTGAAGGGGAATGATGTCCAGGGCTACAAAACCAGTGAGTGGCAGAGTGGGGATTGAACCCAGTTCTTCTGACTAACACTCTTCCACTACAACAGAATGCCATTCACATCCAAGGTTTTGTCCCCTTGGAAGCTACACAAGGCCAATCTTTGTGAAAAGTACTTAGTTATGATGTTTAGGGAGGACCAAAATGCATCACCACTATTGGCCAAACAATTCCAAGCACATTGCTAGACTGGGGAGGAGTTTCCTTTTGCCTGCTTCCCATCTTGTTTCATCTTTGTCTACAAATAATGGAAACATTATCAATAATAATAACCAGAATGAAAAAGGAAATTTTGAGTCATATTGTATTAAAATGCAATCTATCCTTGGAAGTTCAGCACATTTGGAAGGGATATCAATTATTTCAAGTAATTCAGAAACCATTTAGGGAACTGGAGCAATAAAATATTAGAAACATTCCAGTATCCTGAAATTTTTAAAAAATGAGCCTCACCACCACCACCACCCCAAATTGGAAAATGTAGCTCAATAATTCAGTACACAGTAACAGTCACTGTGCTGCAAATGGAAGTCAAGGAAGTTGCAATCTACAGGCAACAAGAAAGTTACAACTTAATGAGTCATCTTTTCCCCAACCTCACTGAAAATGTTCTTTATAATTTATTACATTCCACTATATCTTTGTAAAATTAAAGGGAGTCAGGAAGATTGGAAGAAGGGGGTGGTTTTAATAATGAAAAATGAAGGGGTCAAAAGGAAAAATGAGATTGGGTGTATTTCTCCATAGTTTTCTCAGACAAAAGACAAAATTATACATTTACAACTACTTTTGTTCACAATTCTATCCAAAGGGATACATTTATTACACAAAATAACCATACCTAGACATTTCTGATGTCATATTTGCTTGTCTCCTGAAACATATAATGGGCTTAATTCTTCCATTTATACAAAGTATTAGATCTGCAATACCCTGGAAATGATCCCAACTTCCATAATTCTCACCCTCAAATGAGAGATGGCCTATGTTGGCACTCAATAGCTCTTATTTTTCCCCATGGAGACATCCATGAACATAACTGTTGGAAGTAGAAACATGGTTTCTACTTGTCTCAAGCTTTACTGGCACACTAATCAAATATAATGCAATTCCATTTAATTCAATGAATACTCATCAAGTTCTGCTATGTGTAAGGAACTAAGGAAGGGGGGGGGGAAGGATGAAAAATGGCCAAGCCTCTGCCCTCAGGGAGATTACATCTGACATATGACCCTATGACTCAAATATAAAGAGGGAAGGGAAAAACCTCTACTCCATCAGTAGAGGTTTCTGGGGAAAAGAAAAGAGAATGCCATTGATAATTTTCCTTACTATCTTTAACCCCTGAAGTCTGCCTTCTACCTTCACTACCACTCTACTGAAACTGGTTTCGTGAACATAAGCCACAATCTCCAACAAATCTAGAACTCTTTTCTTAGTCTTCAATATATTCTCTTTTTTTTTTTTGCCCCTATCAAATCTCCTTGAAATTCTCTCCTTCTCTGGGGTTCCACAATAATCTATTCTCTTGGTTTGTCACCTTCCTTGCTAACCATTCATTCTTTGTACTCCCTCCTCCTTTTCCGGCTGTGGCTTAAGATTAGACAATCATAAAAACTCAATCTTTTTTCTCTCTGGATAAAGATATTTAATGCTGTGACCACAACTATCACCTTATGAAATTGAGTCTCAGCCCCTTTCCTTAGATCATACATTCCTACCTACAATACCTACTAGAACTCTCTGCCTAGATGAGCTGTGTACCCTTAAAATTTTAAATGTCCAAAGCTTTTCCTCAAAATCACTTCTTCCTCTTAACTTCCTTATTTCTGTTAACAGCACCATCATTTCCAGAATAACTCAAGCAATAAACTGCAGCCATCTTGATACATCCCTCTCCCTTATCTCCATACTCATCTCATCACCACATTCTGGCAGTTCAGTTTCCATAATGATTCTCTCCATTGTCCAATCATATCCCACTGCCACTACCCTAGATCTAATCCTCATTGCTTCTCTCCTACATTCATGCAATAGTCTCCCAATTTAAATATCTTCCTCTGTTTGTTCACTTACAATACATCCTAATACCCTATATACACCCTCCAGAATAATTTTCCTGCAGCAAATTCTTCACACACACACACACACACACACACACACACACACACACACACTTGCACATCAAAAAATCTCAATCACTGCCTCTCTATTGCCTACAAAAAAGTATAAATGGCAATTACAGTCTAGTTCCAACATGTCTTTATATCTTCATTTCTTCCCTTCATGCACCCTATGATCCAGTATGCTTGTCATTCCCTGAACATACCTAATTCTGTGCTTTTGTTTATACTGTTTCTAATACTGGGAATGCCTTTCCTTTATTTTCTGTCTGTCAAAATTCAATCCATCCTTCCAGGCTATTTCCCCATTTCCTACACAAACCTTTCCTCATCCTGTCAGCCAGAAGTAATTTCTTCCTTCTGTATGCTCCCATTGTCCTTTACTTGACCTCTTTTGCAGCATTCCTATGACAAAATTGGGAGTTTACTATGGCAATTTGTTTACTTCTGATATTTACCTTTTTTAGACTGTAAGTTCCATGAGGAAAGTCATTGTCTTATTCTTCTCTGGATCTCCTATAGAATCTAGCATGGGATCTTATACATAGTAGATGCTTTAAAATCTTTGAAATGGAATTAGAAAATTTAAAAATCATCCTTATACTGTTTGTATTATTGGAGTTACTTTTTGGGATTAGGGTATAATCTCCATTAAGTCCCTTTATAAAGGATCTTTATGGAGAAGAATTAAGCATCACTATAATTCCATTATTTTCCTTGCCACATTATCACTTATATACATAATTGCATTATAGAAATTTCAAAATAAGTTTAAGTAGATACTAGAAAATAATATAAGGAAGCTGTACATATATCTTATGTTTCAAAAAAATACATTTATACATTCCCAAAACTCATGCAGTGCTT